>NW_017715479.1:0-28897 GCF_001865875.1 Lupinus angustifolius
AACATTAATGCATCAGAGGAAATACACAGCTTATGTGTTGCAGAGGTTTGAGATGATGAATTGTAACCATGTATCAACTCCTATTGATGTAGGGACAATACTATGTGAAGAAGGAACAGATCAAGTGGTAGACAAAACTCTGTATAGACAAATGGTGGGATCATTGAGGTACATCTGCAATTCAAGGCCTGATATTGCATTTGGTGTTGGCTGGATAAGCAGATTCCTGGAATCTCCCAAGCAAAGTCATATAATTGCAGTAAAGAAGCTACTTAGATACTTAAAAGGGACCTTAAACTATGGGATCATGTACCCTGCTGAAGTAAAGAAGTGCAACAAGAACCTATGTGGTTTTTCTGATGCGGATTGGTGCGGGGACAAAATAGATAGGAAGAGCACTACATGCTCTCTTTCTCCTTGGCACTGCTCCTATAAGTTGGTGTTCCAAGAAGCAAGAGGTAGTAGCTTTGTCATCATGCGAAGTAGAGTATATTGCAGCCAACATGAGTGCTTGTCAAGCTGCTTGGTTAAGTGCTCTTATGGCAGAATTGAAGCTGGAAACAGAAGAGGTGAAGCTACAGCTAATGGTTGATAATAAATCTGCTATAAACTTGGCTATGAATCCAGTTGCTCATGGTAGAAGCAAGCATATTGAAACCAGATTTCACTACATAAGAGAACAAGTGAACAAAGGGAAATTAGAGTTGGAATTCTGCAAATCTGAGAATCAATTGGCTGACATTTTAACCAAGCCATTGAAGAAAGAAAGGTTTGAAGCTTTGAGGAGGAAGATTGGCTTAGAGATAATCAATGCAAACTGAATTAAGGAAGAGTGTTGAGACTTGTTGTATAATTCAGTTTTGTTAGTTGAGTTGACTTACTATTTTTAGTGAGTTAGTTAGTTAGGACTTGCTATAAATAGTAAAGCTTATGCATTGTATTGTGTTGAATAATTTCTTCTCTTATATTGCTATTAAAGTAAATATATTGCCTACTCTAACTTCTTCTTCTTTAACCCTCTTCATTACTTCTACTTCTTTCTTCCTCTGTTCCTCTGCTTTCACTTTCTTCCTTCTTTTGCCTCTGCCCAGTTACAACAAAATTTAGAGAATATATTAATTTACTCTTGTAATTATCATTGTTATAATTATCAATGTTTAGAGTACACTACTTATTTTTCTCAGTGACATGCAAGTCAAATGATATAGATAATTCATTTATTGATAGAAAAAATTCAAAATTAGTTTAGTTAAATAAATTAGAATATCAATTTGTTCGTCAATTGACCCACAAGAATGTTTACGTAGGAGTAGAAACACATCATGTCTTTAAAGTAGCGGGGGGAACAAATCATGTGATTACTCTAGAAACATTTGTTCTACCCACATAATAACTTAGGATATCCGAATAATAAAACAATGTTTGTCAATTTAAGCGTTTGAAATTAAGCAATTTAGTCACGTGAGTGACGTAACTCTATTTATCTGAAATCAATTAATCTTAATCATTGTTTTCATTACTCATTTTAATTCATGCAATACTTTCTTAATCATCACTTTTTTTTAAAATTAAAACAATTAAATTACGAAATAATCATATATATATATATATATATACACATTTATCTTTATATACATTAGCATGTTGATAGATATTTCGTGTCTGCTGACCCGGATTCTTATTTTATAACATTAAATATTAAATTTGTATTTTTTATTTAGAGAATTAGAATGTTTTTGTATTGGATGTACTTTATGTTATAATTTTTGTATTTATTATAATATTCAACTGAAAGAGAGATGTATTAATTATAGTTATCTAGGATTATATGGTTTTACTTTATAAATAAAAAAATATGAAGGAAGAATTAGGAAATAGTTATTTCAAGTTTTGGTTTTATATATAATATATAAATATAGATATAGACGTATAGATTAGTGTAGATAAACATGAAATTAGAAGTTCTAATAGATAAAATAGGAAAACATAATATACTTTATGAGTAGTTATTTTATATTTATTAGTATTAGTATAGATAAACATGAAATTAAGAGTTATAAATGATAAAATAGGGAAACATAAAATACTTCATAGGTAATTATTTTATGTTTATTAGTATTAATATAGATATACATGAAATCAGGAGTTATAAAAAATTAAATAGGGAAACATAAAATATTTCATGAGCAATTATTTTATATTTTTCATTTATTAAGTAGTATAGATAACGAATATTATATCATTTAAGATTTATTAAAAAATATAAGTTATCATTTTTTAAAAATTATTTTTGTAAGACATGTACAGTATATTATTGCACTCCACAGTAAGAATTGCAGTTGCAATATTACAATTTCAAGACCCCAAATCAAGACTGTAAACATATTTTTTTTAATAATTTTCCACGGTAAAAAGCAAATTAAATCAATAATATCAAATCATTAACAATTTTTATAGGAAATTACTATTTTACCTCTGTCACCCATTCATATTTGTATTCTTCTTCACTTCGATTCTCAGGAAAACGTGTTTACAAATTGAGATCCCGTTCTTTATTTCTTGAAATTGAGATTCCGTACGTTCTTTATTTCTTGTCCAGTGTTCCACCAATTATCATTCTGGTGGTTGGTTAAAAAAGGAAAACATAACTTTACTTGCAAGAACTTCTTTCATGATTGGATGATTGAGAGCTATGAATAGGTCTTACTTCTTCCAAAAGACTTTACGGTATTTAACGGAGTGAGATATGCGTAGGTGTTACTCATGTGTAAAATATAACTCATACTCTATTCTAATTATGGGTACTACTAAAACCAGTACCTAAGGAACTTTGTGTAAATTTTGTCAATGTGTTTTAATCGTTTCACAATCACATTTTGTTGGAGTGTATGCCTATGCCTGTCGGTGTAACAATTTGCTGGGAATCCTTGGAAAAGATTAATAAATCTTGGTAGATGAATCATTGAGTATATTTAATGATGACTATTCCAAGATATTGGAGTTATTCCTTGACTCTTGAAAACTTTGAAGTCTAACGTAGAAAGTTGGAGTAACACTTTTCAAGGTGTCTTGAAAAGTATGACAACAATTAATCATCCGTTATTTATGTCTTTATGATGAAGCCTCCTCTTTACTATATATACAGGACTTTTGAGGAAGAGATACAATAAGCAAATGAGAAAACAACATAGAGAGAAAGTGAGATAGTTTATATCCATTTAGTGTGAGACATGTATTCCTAATGAGATACTAGAGAGAGTTTGTATTTACATCTTTTGGGTGAGAGTGAGTGTTATTCTCTTAGTAAATATAGTCAAATATTGTAATCTTACTTTCTATAATGAAGATATTTTTTGGACTATGTCTCGTGGTTGTTTCTTTATCACATTGAGAAGGTTTTTCCATGTTGTGTTATTATTCTACTCTTCTCTATTTTCTTTATTCACTTGTCGTTTCCGCAAGTACCCATTTGCATCACATAGAAGAGGGAAATTGATTCTGAATTTCCCAACACAATTTATATACAATCAATACATCATTCATCATTTATTTATATTACTTTGTGTGAAGAACCAATGACAATATATAAAACTCTTATACTATTGTTACATCTCTTTAGATTTTGTTATTGTATCCATCACATTTCTCAACATTATTGCACAATTATTATAAACACAAAATAATATAACTACGATCACAATTTAAAGCAATAATTTCATGCCAAAAGAGCCAACTCAAACTACTTCTCATGTTCAATCTAAAGGTGCATGGATTCTGTAAGAGGTCTTCTGCTAATTATAAGGTAATTGGTTGAATAGTAAAAGCTCATTTAATGGCAAGAACATCAAATCACTGTAGTATTTGCCTGAGCATGTTAAAATAAGATAAAATAGAACATTTATTCTATCTACAATGGTGTTTGACTGACCTATTAGAATGACACCAAATAGAACATCTATACTATCTGATTTTTTTTGAATCTAGGATGCTAAAGCACCCCAAAAAATTTATTAAACAAAGACAAATAGAACCATTATAAGTTGGAGAATCTAAAGTTGGGTAGCCCCAACCAATTTCTATTACAATCAAGAAAGATTAGTCTAGGGATTGAATCCCACCAAGTAAAAGTCCTAAATTGAATCCCATGATTAGCTAGCAAACCGCACAAGAGTTACCTTCCCTAAAGATGTGAGAAATTGTCCAAGACATAGAGGATAAAAGTTTTTTGCAGAGAAGCCATCTACTTGAGAGGATCCAGTGAGGCTTTATTGACCCTTTGAAAATTCTCACCACTAATGCTAAATCACTATCACTCCATATCCAATTCCAACCCTTTGCATAAGCAAATTCGATTGCCAAGATAGCAGAGAGAAGCTCTGCATGAAGAGCATTCTGAATATCATAACAACCCACAAATCTGCCTAGGTGATGTCTGAAAATCCCCCCCCCCCTCACCAAGCTAGGGCTACCATGGGTTGCTCCATCAATATTAACCTTTAACCAACCCATATGAGGAGGTTTCCAAATGACCTCTTGGATATTAGAACTCCTTTTGAATCTCATAGGGATGCAAAGACTCGTTAGAATGCCAAACTCATGGGGACTATTATTTGCATAAGACTTTAAGTCCTTAGCAACAAAAGAGATGCCTAACTTCAGCTTGTCCAAGGCTTTTGCAACTGGGATCAACCTATCCTCAAACCTTGCTTTATTTTTGCAAAACCAGATTGCACTAGTTGTATGAATTATGCAAATGGATAAGGCCTCTTTTAGCTGAGGACTCCAGGCCCTGTTGCACATCCTCCAAAAAGCAGAGCAAGAGGAAGTATCAATTTTGGATTGAGAAAGTTGAATTAAGCCAGCTTCATAAATGATGAGAAAAGGCACAATTGAGGAAAAGGTGGTTAGAGTTTTCACCCTTACAAAGGCTGCACATAGAAACCACATTACAGCCCCTTCTCTGAAGATTGTCACCAGTAGGGATGTTGGTGTGCTTCCATCTCCAAGCTATGAGGGACTTA
This sequence comes from Lupinus angustifolius, assembly GCF_001865875.1. Lineage (NCBI taxonomy): Eukaryota > Viridiplantae > Streptophyta > Magnoliopsida > Fabales > Fabaceae > Lupinus > Lupinus angustifolius. The sequence continues at coordinate 5,022 of NW_017715479.1, forward strand.
GAAGGAGGGATTACAGCTGACCAAATAGATTTGAACTAAGACAAAGGGGTAGCAGGGGGCCTAATGTAGGTTTAGGTAGATTTAAGAGATAGAATGCCATCAATGGTGCCTTGCCAAACTATCCTATCTTCACAGACAGGAATTAAAGTCCTAGAAATTTTAGAAGAAATGTCTGGGAAAAGGTCCACTAATTGCCTAAGACTTGTCCGTTTACCCTGATGAATGAAGTCAGCCACATAGGCCTGAAGATCAGAGTGAAGATCCAAAGGGATATTCAAGTGATCCACTAGAGTATAGCCTATCCAATTATCTGTCCAAAATTTTATGTTTTTTTCCGTCCCCAACTAGCCATATGGAATTGAGATGAACAAATGACCAATTTTCTCTAATGCCAGGACAGATTGAAGACTTATAGTATCTAGCTGAAACTATGTAATCACTGCCAAACCTTACCCTAAAAAATATAGCCTAGTCTTTATTTGAAGACAGGATGATCCAGGAGAGCTTGAGGAGAGATGCCTTGTTCATACAAGATATAGACTTGACTCCTAGGCCACCCTCTTGAGTAGGAGAACAAACCTTTTGCCAATTCACAGTGACAAGCTTTCTAACCTCAGTGTCCCCTGCCCAAATGAAGTTTCTAATCTTTTTGTCAAGAGATTTGATCAGCTGAGCAGGCCAAGCACAAATGTGGAAAGAATAAACCAACATGTTTTGGATGACTGATTTTACTAACTGCACTCTACCCATTATTGAAAGGCAAGACCCTTTCCAAGTTGCCAATTTCTAAGATATTCTGTCAGCAATTAGTTGAAGATGAGCCTTTTTGGGCTTTCCTTTAAACATAGGAACACCCAAGTATGTGAAAGGAAGAAATCCAACATTAAAGCCAAGATAGAAAGAAAGATTTGAAATTTTTATAGGAGTAGCTTTCCCAATTCAGAACTTACACTTGGTGGCATTAATGTTTTGGCCAAAAGCTTGGGCCTAAGAGAGAATAAGGTTCTTCAGTTCCATAAGCTCTCTCTTGACCCCTTTGCAAAAAATAAGCACATCATCTGCATAGAGCACATGGCTAGGAGTATGAAGAGAAGAAGGACCACTGATTGTGCTCAACTTGCCTTCCACAACTAGCTTGGAAATACCTCTGCCTAGGACCTCCTCAGCTAGGCAGAAAAGCACAGGGGATAGGGGACCCCCTGCCTAACTCCTCTCTTACAACCAAAATAACCAACATTGTGTCCATTAACACTAATTGAGAGCCTAGCAGAGTGAAGAATAGCCTTAATCCAAGTAATAAATTTATGGTTAAAACTAAAGGCCTTTAAGGTATCCAGGAGAAACTCCCAATCCATAGTGTCAAAAGCTTTTGATATGTCAAGTTTTAAAATCAGGTTACCTCCAAAAGTTTTGTGATCTAGCAGGTTTGTTGCCTCAAAGGCCAAACAAATGCAGTATTGGATGCTTCTATCTTTTATAAAACCTTTTTGTTGAGGAGAGACAATTCTAGAAGCAATTGAGGCAAGCCTATCTGCAAGCACCTTAGTAATTATCTTGAATTAAAAATTGGCCAGAACAATAGGTCTGAAATCATGAATTTTGTCTCCATTAGAGAACTTGAGAACCAAGACAATAGAGTTAGTATTCATTTTTAGTAAAAGCCAACCCTGAGAGAAGAATTGAGCCACATAATTAGACACCTCCTGCCCAATTATATCCTAGAAAGTTTGGAAAAAGTACCCTCCAAAACCATATGGCCTAGGAGCCCCATCACCATTCATTGCAAACACTGCAATATTGATCTCATCCTATGATGGCATCATACTTAACATGTCATTCTCCTCTTGAGAGACCAAGTTGGGAATAACATAATGGATAAGAGAATTCTGCATAGTTGTGTTTTCTAAGGCAAAGAGATTCTAAAAGTAATTCAGCACATGGTCTCTTATTTCCTCCTGACCCATTAGAACTCTGTCACCATCCTTCAACATATTCAGGGACTTGGTTGCTTGCCTTATTTTGGCGACCCTATGGAAAAAGCTAGTGTTTCTATCCTCATTTATTTGATAGTTTAGCCTAACTTTTTATTTCCAAAAGGCTTCCTCAACTGCAAGAGCATGCAACAGATTTTTCTGAGCCAAATTTTCCTGAACCCTTAATTCCTGGTTGACCATGTAGTTGTTACAACTCTGAATGAGTTCAACTGCAGCAATAGCATTTTTGACATTCAGATGAATATTGCCAAAGACATTGATATTCCATTGCATCAACTCATGCTTTAGGTTCTTCAGCTTTTGAGAAAGAACATACATAGGACAACCAACACAAGCTCTACTCCAACTAGACTCCACCACCCTTCTCCAATCCTCATGCTGAATCCACATCTTATGAAATCTAAAAGGAGAGGCTATCCTCATATGAGAAGAAATAGAGCACAACATAATAGGATGATGATCAGAGGAGATTCTAGGCAAAGTGCAACAAGAGGTTTGGCTCCAAATGTTCAGCCAATCATCATTACACAAACTCCCATCCAGTCTCTTTTCAGTAAGAGCATCACCTGATCTCCTATTAGACCAAGTGAACAAATTGCCTCTTGTGACTAAATGAATCAAATTAGAGTAGTCAATGAAGGCCTTGAATTCATTTGAAGGCAAAGAAGGAAGAATTCTAGGATCTCTGCTCTCATTAGCACCAAGCACAACATTAAAATCTCATATGCATCTCCAAGGGCCATGATTTGCAATTATTAGAGAATGAAGATCAAACCATAGACATCTTCTTTGAATATAGCTTGTATGAGCATACACAGCATAAATGTTACAACTTTTATCCTCTATTGAAACTGATATTGCTATGTGTTGGGCAGAATTATGCAACACAGTTGGAGAAAGATCATAATTACATAATCTCCAAAGATTAGGCAAGTTATTCCCTCTACCATTAATCACAAATAGGTACATCTTAAGCTCAGCCTAGAAAGAGCCATTAATAGCCTCATGAGGAATCATAAGTTCAACAATAAACAAAAAGTCGCGTTTATGAGTTAAACAAAGGTTTTTTAAGACCAACCTTGTGTTGAGGTTACTAAGACCTCTGCAATTCCAATAGAGGACAATCATTGGACATTGTTAGAGTGCCCACCTCTACAGGTATAGTGAGTTCTCTCGGTGATTCCTCTCTTTCTATGTTTCTTTTTCTGAGATTTTGACAAAACAGGGGTAAAAGTTTCCTCATCCCCTTCCTCCTCCCCTTCCTCCTCCAATGTATCATCAGCCCAAAGTCTACCAAGTATATGTATATTCTTAGTTGCAGTTTGATTTTCCATGTCAATTGGCTCAAGCACTGTGAAAATGTCTTCAATGTTTTGTGGCATTGAGGGATCAAAAGAATCCAGGGAATTTTCAATTAGGGTATCATTAGGAATCTCTTTACCTGCTTCCTTGAGTTGGGATGTGTCAGGAGTATTATCCACCCTTTCTACCCCTTCCAGGTTTGTATTATCCCTGTTATCAAACTCCAAGTTGATAACTAAATAATCAATTTTCTGGATTTTAGTTGCATCATCCCCTTTACTGACCCTTATCTTTGTCTTAGGAACCAATTCATATGTCTTCTTTTTAGGAGCCTCCTCTTCCAACTTCTTTTTGCTCAATCTTCGACAGTTATTCATCAGTTGACCAATAGAATGGCAACCTGTGCAAAAGGCTAGAACATTTTCGTATTCAATCCCAACAAAGAAAGCAAAACCATCTCTTTCCACCAGGATTTGGTCATGTAGAGCCTCCTTAATATTTATCTCCACCAAAACTCTAGCATAATGCCCAAAGGTGCAGTTGGATGTTGCCTCATATAACGAAATTGGAGAACAAGATTCTCGGGCTCCAATATTCCTGAGGCAACCCAAGTATTTTCACCCAACATTGAGAATATGATTGCCTTTGATGACTTGGGTTGAAATCTGGGGTCCATAGAGACATTCTAAGGAATCTAGGTTTCAGGGACCATGCCCCAACTGAGCATATGCTTCTCATATCTTCCATTGCGGAGAATGAGAAGTCATAGTATCCTTTTCCCAGAGACACCATGTTCCAGGTTTCTATCACCGACCACAAATTAGTAGTTTAGCTTTCAGATCTGCATATTTCATAGGGTTATCTCCCTTTGCTAAGATTAGCCTTCCATGGAGGTGATTTCTAAACCTTTGCAACCCCGCTTGGTAATCATCCTCATGGATTTTTATAGCTATTGCATCTCCTTTGATACAAGGCCGAGGCAATTGAGAGATGGCAATATGACACGAGTTTTGAAGAACCTGTGCGAAAGACTTCCTCAAAGAAGAAGTTGGAGGAACTTTTATCGCTGGTGCATTTTTTGAACCTCCCAGAAAACTCCAAGGGATGAAAGTTGTCATGCTTAGTCAACTAGCCAAAAATGATTTCTATACTCCTAGAAAGTTGGAAGAGGATCTAGATTCCAGGAGTTTGGAGCATGCCCAAGCAGAGCTTATCAATAATCATCCTTCACCAGCAAGGATACAAACATGACACTTTTCAGATTTTCATTGATAAACAAAAATATTATCCCTTCATTAAATACCCTACTTCTTAATACAATATTGACCATTTTAGAATTAGAATTCTTTAATCATAGCCCTTAATTAGGGCAACATTTAGCAAAGCTATTTTTATAAATAAACCTAGTTTTACACCAGACTTAATGTTTTAGAGATTTCGGTTATACTATAAATTAAAGAAAACAAAACAAGACTTATTCTGCCCTCTATATATCCCTATTATTTTTAAGTAGTTTTTTATTCCAATTGTCTTATAATGTCTATTATTAAATATATATAAATAATTATAGTTGGAAATTTAGTCAATGCCCATGGGACTTGCCGACCCGTACTTGTTGGGAATTAGTGTATGAAAAATATATCTATTAGTCTAAAATACACGATTAGTCTACTAACTTTTCTAACGGGAAGGATGGGCCACCTGGGAGCATTATGCTCTTCTCTTAATTATTAAGTATTATATTTTAATTTTTTATTGGATTTGAAAGATATATAATGTAATTTGTTTGAATTAATACATTGTTATGTATAATTTAAAAAACGAGATAATAAACTATGATTATTTATTTAACTTTATGTATTTTTTCATATTTAGGATGAAGAGAGTATGATATTACATTCCCTTTTCACAAATGGGCATGTCTACCCTAATTTAAGTAGGGTTGCCAATGCTATACATAATTGAATCTAACACATTCTTAAGTGATAAAGTGCATTACAAATCTTAAGATTAAGGTGCAATTTCAAACCAACAACATGTCAACACATATTGGTTGAAGCTCATACATAATTTCAGTAAAATTTTAATCAGTAATATGATTAACCCTGCATATGCTTAGTTTATTCTCATTCAGCTCTCTACCCTTTTTAGGTTCAAGAACCTCATTTTTTGGAGTCATGATGGGAGCAAGTCATTTCTCCTTGTATAATCTCATCATCTTCCTTCAAGTTTGAACAAACTGCTTCATCACCAGATATTTCATCTTCAGAATCATTGTCATCTGAATGTTGTGATTCATTAACATCATTGTTAAAGTAGTTACTTGGTGATGAACAACCAGAATCAATAAAATTAGACATTTTTTGATCATCTTCTCTCATTTTTTGTGCATAAGCTTCATAGTTGAACCCAGCTGTATTTTTTCCACCAAAATAGGTTTCAAGTTTGTCCTTGTCAAAGAGTTCTTCTATCAAAATGCAGCTCCTTGAGTTGTTAGGGTAAGCAAATGTCACCTTTTTGAGAGTACTAGGTTCAAGAAATGGTTTGGCCATCTACTCCAAAAAGAATGCATACTTATGAAACACATAAGACAAATATAACTAGTAATACAGAATTTCAGAAACAAATGTCATAACTCACTTAAATTACCTCTCATGACTCAAATGTGTGTCTATATATGTTCCCACAACCCACTTTTTCATGCAATCACCATGTAATTTTATTTTATTTTTGCAGTAGTATCAACAATACAAACTTCACAAAATAGCTCATCTAAGTACAAAAACTAGTTCCCTTTCCATTTGATAATTATTAGCATATACTATCAGTAAGACAATTTTATTACATGTATGCAAAAGTGGAGCCAGAAGATCTATATATATATGTTGAGGAAAACAACAATGGAGCCTTAATCCTACTAGGTAGGGGCAGCAGCAGAGATTTATATTGAGGAGACTAAAGAAAAAACAATACTTATCAAAAGTGTAATAAACTTGACTTAAGTCTCATCTCATAAAATCTATAAAAAGGGGTGAAATAGGTGATATTGTGATAACATACCTTCAAAAATGACTCAAATATTTTTGGTGGATTGTAAAAGATTGCAAGACCCAACCTCTCAGGGTAATGACCTTGTAGCACTTGAGCAATCTCCTTAGTGAACTTCAATGATATGGAAGATGTGCTCCACCCTTCAAAATCAATAAGCCAAACCATTTGTTCCTGATTGGAACTTAGGTTCAGTATTGCATTCTCCAAACAGTAAACCAAGTACTTTATCTGCACTGATGCTGAGTTTGTGCCCTAAATTAGATACATAAGATCTTAGTCAAATAAAAAACTTCATTAGATTAAATTATCAATGATATCTAAAACTTGAAAATGCTCATAAGAATGAAAACAAAATTTTGTGTGAATTCTCATGAAACTATTTATATTTTTTTTGATAAGCAAATGTATTAAAAATAGGTACAAGGGATGTCAACTCGATTACAACTTAAAATAAAGTTCAATTTGAAACTATTTAAACTACCTGGATACCACCAGGTCTCATGACAAGAACAATCCTCCCTTGCTTGTCCAAGTAATCAGCTCTATAAAGGGTTCCTGTTGCAGCTTCTTGAGATATATCATCCTAATTGTGTATCAAAGTAAAAGAGATAATTGTCTTTCAGCTGCAATTTGCATTGCATTTGTCAAGTTAACAATGAGTAATTTATCACTAATGAAAATGTCACAACCATGAACTGGAATTCTATCATGTAATTGGATAAACAGAATAAATGTTTGGAGAGAGATAGAGAAATTTGCAATGATAAATTCACTGAATTTGTTTGTTTTGTATTCGCATAGTATTACTACTGGTTTGCATTTTTTGGATATGCAGAATAAAAACTTGGAGAAAAGTAAGAGATTTACAATCATAAAGTCAACAAATTCACTTGTTTTGTATTGACATGTAACATTACATCTGCTTAATATTTTTTTGTCTTTGTTTTACTTGTTTTTAAACTGGTATGAGTTATATTTATCTAAGTCTATGTCCATTAGTTTTTACCTAGTGAATATGTTAGAAAACTAGGATATTTAACCACTTTCAGAGCGAACTTGTTATATCTAGGGGCTTGATCTGCAACACAGTAGAAGAAAACAACAAGGTAATGTTCAATCACCAAGGCGTGTAGGAATATTAGGTTTTAGATTCATTTCGCCACCACCAACATCTGTCGTAGATTGGATGCAACATATGTATTAGTGAATCCCCTTCACGATATAATGGAGATCATCGGGGAAAAAACTAAGCGTATGACAATATTATTTTGTAGACTAATGGTCTCCTTAACTTACTTCGCACACGGATGAGAAAAGAAGGTGATTTGAAGTGAAGAATGGTTGAGAGGTTCTAAGCTTTTTCCTTTACTTTAATGCACTAAGGTGATTTTATTTATATACCAACTCATCCTCAAATACAATCGAAGTAAGATAAACTGTAATAACGAACCAAAATGTTTGTTATTCAGTGGCCAGTGGTTGTGCTCTTTCACCATTAGGTATTGAACCCATCAATTTTTTTTTGGAAAGTAACATAATATACTCTTTAATATGGGTATGGATATGTGGTATGCGATATACTACTCTATCAAATATATGCTACGCTAGAGTATATTTAGTTGATATGTTTTTTAGATTTTAGTGGAAAGACTTTAATTTTTAAACTTAATTATATTTTTTTATGAATAATTAAATAGGTTAAACTAAATACATTAAGAATGATAAGTATTTTTGAATGATAATACTCCAATGTAGCAAAAAATAATAAAACTCCACATATTTCTAACTAAAAAGACCAACTTTAACAACTTAAATAAAGTCCAAATCTATCAAAAATAGTCATTTTAGATTAGAGTTTTCTTTTTCCCTATTAGCCACCTCCTTTTGCTATCTTCTTTGTTAGTCACCTCCTTTTTCACTCTTCTATGCTTTCTTCATCTTCTGATCATACCTTGTCATACTAGTTCATCACATACCATATTTCGGAAACATAGAAGAACTACGAATCGGCTCTTGCAAATTGGTTCGTGGGATACAGAGGATATGAGCGAATTCTATGACTATGGACTTTTTTCTCATTTTAAACTCTTTTAAATGGCAAAAAAAACTTAAAATTGAAGAATTAGGATTCTTTATTGTCTTTTCTACCATAAAATTTATTTAACTATTTGCATCATGCAATGTTAGGAAGAGGTGCATACCCATCGAATCTTCTCTGGCTTGAACTCGAACCTCCATTTTATGGTTCTTTTCAACATCTTCGCAGCCTTCTTAGTACTATATTTTCCTGCTTTGAGGTATCTTAGCACTGATGCATCCGAATACAGAGATGGGAACTTATCAACAATTGGACCAATGATCTTCTTGACTTCTCCTATCTGGAAAACAAAGTAAATCAATTTTTTTTGATAAAGCAAAATTCTTCATATAATGCTTTCACTACTCATAAACAACTTCTGAGCTATAGAGTTTATTTATTGAGTGTTAAAGTCTCAAATCCTTTAAACAAGGGAAATCAAATTTTTACATGAGCTAGTTTTTTCAGGCTGCTTTACAAATTGAGTTTTGGCGGAAATAAAGAAAAAATAGAAGACTTAATAACCATCTTACAAGTCTATTTTATGTCTCCGAAATCTTTTCCTTCAATCCTTCTCTCTATTACCCTCCAAAAATCAAATTCTACACATACGCTTAATTGAAGTCGGGCTCATATTCTAATGAAGTTATTATTTCCTTGCTTACTCAATTGAAATAGAATCTAGGAAGAGAATCAATTATCCTTATTTGATCATGTCTGTGTATTGGTAGGTTAGGTGATGATGTTAAGAGAACATAATTGATTATTGCTTAAAAAATTACCAAGAATACATGCAACCTTTTGAATTGAAGAATATCATTCAATACCACTGCAACCATATATAGCATCAAAATAACCATAAAGTTAATCACTCCATGTTCATAAAATAGAGACGAAGTAATATCATGTACCTTAGCCTGCTGCTGTTCAGGTGACAAAGTTTTTTCTTTCAATTTTTTAAATGACATCTTTCTTTTCAAATCCATAATGAAAAGCTAAAGGAACCTGAAATATGAAAGTGAAAAAAAGCCTTAACTTTTAATGAGTTCTTTCCTCATCCTAAAATGGTACCGTTTACTAAGAACCAAATCATCGATGGTCCATTATGATATTTGTACAAAATATAGGTCTAGGGTCAGGTAATAAGAAATTGTAATTTAGGATTAGAGAATAAGTAAAAGACAGAAAACATTTTAATTTATCATATATGAGATGCAAAAGACAGATCGACACTTAAGATTTTTAATTAATAACCAAATTGAATTTTCATGGACCAAATATGTCTTTATATTTGTTTATATGACCAATTTAAGACTTTATTAAATTTAAATAATAAAAACAATTTAGAGAAAATGAATATGAAATATATTCTTAAATTAACTATAATCTAATATTCTATGAAATATTCTAAAACACAATAATAATACCATTATATAGTATAAATTATTTCCTTATCCTAAAATGGCAATACACCAAAGAACCATGGCCATGTCATTAAAATTAGGGGTGAGTAAGATCGACCCTATCCACTCACCCAATATGGCCGATTATGATTGGGTTGGAATAGGATCGGGTTTAGGATTGGGTTTCGGTTCAAACATTAGACTCAATCAATATTTAGGGTCGGATGAGAACCAAGCATGACCTGACCTGATCCTTCACATGGTCACTCACTCATCATGTTTGTATATGTCTATATTTAACTATGTACAGAATAATGACATTTTTTTGGTCGAAAATATCATTGATTTTCTAATTTTTTATCATATATACATGATTAATAATATATACATATGTCATTTTATATATCAAATTACATATTCAAAATAATAAATAATATTGAGAATATTTTATCTAAAATAACATACATTATATTTGATCGCGTCTAGGGTTGAGTTCGAGTTTAAAGGTTGATCCGGATGATATTTAAGATCGAGTTAGTTTCGGGTTTAGGGTCGGACCGGGTACCAAAAATGATTCAGCTAATATTTAGGGTTGAGTAAGAGACAAACCTTAACCCATCTCATGTTTACCCGTAATTAAAATAATGACACTATAAATAAAATAATGTATTACTAACATAAAGGTAAATATTATGGGGATAATTTCCAACCAACAATCTATAACTGGATATACAAAACAATACTCTTTTAACAAACCTTGTTTCACACTTGTCATCTAAAAAAATGTTGATATAATAGTGTAAGGTTCTGTTAGCTTAGAATAACAAAAAGTTTAACAATTAAATTTTTGGATGTGACACTTATTAGAAGGGTCACATACCTCAAAATAAATTAGTTCTTTATCAAAAAAGGTGAATAAATATTTTTGGTAGAACAAATTTTTTTTTCACAAGTCATGCATGATATTATTAGAGATAATAACATATTTCCCTCAGCATTTTGTTTTGCCCTTTCGTGATTCTAACTCAACAAGTTTCCTACCCAACATCGCTCAAGATCAATAGGTGGACAAGGACAGGCAAATGTTGTGGTCAAATAATAAAACGTTACCCATAAACCAAAACATCAATGTCCCCATCAAAATATTATATTAGCATTGAAAAAATCAAACCAATTGTATCACTGGCTCTTCACTAAAACAACAAGGTATATACAATTGAAAAGTGTATGCAAATGATGAAAATAAAAAAAATAGGGAGAAAGTAAGAACAGAAAAAAGAAAGAAAGAAGAAGCTACTAAGGAGAAGAATAAGGATAGTGAATAAGAACATCCACAATACCAAACAACATTTTCATTCTTAGTTGGGTTTTACATATTATTTTATAATTTATTACAATTCCTCATAAAATAAAAACAATATATATTTTTTCTCACAATGACAAACATCATTTTTATTCTTATTTGGATCCCACAACAATCAGCATCTACCTTTTTCCTATAACATCTATCTCCTTATCATCATTTTCCATTGGTTAAGAACAATCAAGAATTATTCTTATTTAAGAAGAAAAGTTAAAAATAAGAATGACACAGTGAAGAACAGAATAAGAATATTTGTATTTCGTTAAGAACCACGCTAAGAACAATCATTGTGGTTATTCTAATTAGAGAGGAGGTGAGGAAGGACACTAGCATGGGTACCTGAGAGGGAAGGACTACCAAAAAGGGAAGCTCTAGAAAATAAAAAGTAAAATCAACATAATATAATATGACATTTTTATCCAAATTAGTATGTTCTTTAGTAATAGAGAGACAATTACCTAAAAAGCATGAAAACAAAAATAATAGAATTTTTTTTTTGCTTTAAATATAATGATATGACACTTTTATTCTTAAATAAAAATGTAAATCTAAGAATTTGTCTCTCCATGGCATTAGTGGAGGGATTCTCTTACCTTTTATCCTCTACGTTTACGGTAAAAGCAAAAAAAAAAATCCCTCTCCATTCAGTCCAGTTAGATTTTGATTGGACTTAACCAAAAAGCGGAAAAGAAACTTTATTATATTGACAACCACTATCTCTTGCTTACAAGCTTTATAATTTTACTCTTCTTCATTCATTTCCTCTTTCTATATAAAATATGTTATTCTTAGAAATAAAAAAAATTAAATTTGTATTAAATTTTTTTAAATACATTATCATTATTATTAATATTTATAGCCATATTTTTAATATTGAGTAGTAGGAATGGGATACACGGTCCATGTAATAGCTAAGACATAAATAGGCCTAGTTAAGTTCAACTTCACATACACAATGACCAATATAAAGACAAATAATATATTGATATATTATTTATATTAGTGTATTATTTGTATTAGTGTATTAGTATATTAGTTAGTGTAACAATGTATTTTATGACACAAACATTGAATGACTAATACATATATTTTATGATACAAGTAATGAATGACCAATGAATGCATTTAATGACACAAGAATTCAGATTCTCTTACAATGACCATTTCAAAGATTAAAATTGATTGACCGATGAATGACTAATGCAAAGACAAACAATAAATGACTAATGCATGTATGTACATATTCAGATTTTAATGCAATTCTTGGTCAATATTACTTTAGTGTATTGACTACGACAATTAAAAATAATGAGTGTAGTTAGTGTATTAGTTTATTAGTAGTATTATTGTGTTAGTATATTAGTTAGTGTAGTTAACATATTAGTTTATTATTTGTATTTCTATGTTATTAGTCAATTAAGTTTTATTCTTCAACTAAAATACTAATAAATTCTTTAAGTAAAATATAAACCTAAACCTAAATTCTTTAACTAAAATACTAACCTAAAACTAAATTTTTTATGACACAAACATTGAATGACCAAATAATTCAAAGACCAATGCATGCATTTTATGACACAAATTCAAAGATCAATGTCTGTTAGTGTATTAGTCAATAATGACCAATGCACACTTGGTCATTGTTGGAATAAAAAACACTAACAAAATGACCAATACATACTAGTGTACTAACTAAGTTAATTTAGTGTATTAACTAAATTATTAACAAATAAGTTAGTGTATTAACTAAGATAATTTAAATTTTAACCTAAATCTAAATTCTTTAACTAAAATACTAACCTAAATTTATATTCTTCAACTAAAATAGTAACCTATATCTAAATTCGTATAAGTGTGTGAGTATATTATTAGTGTATTTGTTTATAATTTTGTGTGACCAATGCATATCTCTTGTCATAAAAACGATCAATGCATATTGACCAATATTGCAAACCAATGCATGTAGGTATTGAAATGCATGCATCCAATACATGTAGTGTATTAGTGTTTTCATGTAAGAACCAATGCATGCCTCTTATCAAAGAAAATGCATGCATTATATGACACAAAATATATAAGAATTAATGTACAAAATAAAGAGCCAATGTATGTAAATTAAAATGCTAGGAAAGGAGGATTGAATGACCATTGCATGCACAAGGAATCAGATTCCTAGAGAAATCAGGCTTGGAACTAGTGGCTTCCAACCACGAGTTCACTTTACAGGGAATAAGATTCCTTCAAAGTCGTGGGTGGTAGCCATAACTTTGGTTTTTTCCTATGCAAAAATCGTGGACGGAATCTACCCAAGCCCTAATCCCCTATAATAAGTATCACCCTCCTCCCACATTCCACACATATTCTCACATATTCTCTCATATTTTCTATAGTTACCTATATACAAACTCTCTTCACTCTCATACTATCATTCTAAACAATGGAACATTTTGGTCTAGGCCTTTTTAACACCTCCTTATTGAGACATCAAGATAAATATGTATCTAGTTCTATATGGAGTGGTGAAGAAATCACATTCCGTGATAGATATAACTTCTGGCAATCTCTACCTTCCGAATGAATGTTACAAGTTATTCATAATACTACTTTCACCTACATATTGGATATCGTATGAGCTGGAATGAACAACCATATCTTAACAATAATGGTTGAGAGATGGATACTAGAGACACACACTTTCCATTTATGTAATGGAGAGTGCACGATTGCAGTTGAAGATGATGCATATTAGCTTAGAATTCTCATTAATAAGAAAGGTGTTACTGGATACACCACTATGGATTGGGGAGATCTATGTCTCTAGTTGTTAGATGTTACCCCAACAGATACACAAATAATGGGGCAAAGGTTACAACGTTTTGGCTTGATAGAAGGATGATTTCTTATGCCAGATAAACCAGGGTCTTGAGTCCACCTGATGTATCTCCCTTTGCAAGATGATCTATCATAGACATTCGAATATAGTTGAGGATCGGCTGTATTGGCTTGTCTATATCGAGGAATCTATCGTGCAACAATCATTAAGGAACAAAAAGAAGTTGGGAGATGCTTGTTACTACTTCAGTCATGGGCATCGACCACATCCAATTCTTGCACCAAGACTGCATGATAATACAATAAAGTTTTATCCGTTTATAACAAGGTATAATTTTTTTTGTATACTAGTTTAATTTAATTTAACTTATATAGTAATTTAATTTTTTATATACTATAAATGGAATTTATATACTAATGTTTTTTAAATTATGTTAAAAAGATGGTCACAACATCTTATGACCACCAACATTTCTAGGCATGCAACCAACATCATTCGTGCAATGTTAGATTACTTGCACGTTGATCAAGTAAGTTTAAATAGTAATTTATTTCTCTCCATTTCCTAAATATTATTTTAGTGATGTAATTTTTCCTCAATTTTCTAATCACTAATTTCAATTTTTTCCAGTTTATCTAGACCCTTTATAGGACAATGAATATTAGGGGGCAGATCCTTGATATTTGTCAAGCATGTGTGTCGTTGATTTGTTTCACAACAGTCGAATGACATGATGCCGACCAGTTCAGGAGATAATTTGGGCTACAACAACTAATCCTACAAGATCCATCAAACATCGACAAACTCCACAAGGTGGACTTACATGGTGGACTTACATTGCAAGAATGAATACAATTGACCACAAAAACATGAAGTTTTAATTCAAGTGTGGGATAGTTGGGAATTGTGCGTGGTCAACGATATTCTTGACACTGAACCTTTGTATCACTACTTGCAGTATGTGTAGTGATATTTACAAAAGATGAGGAGATATATCTCGCTAGATGGAGCATATTCTGTTGGAGCTGTTAGCCCCTTCCATGACTTTTAATGTTTCATCAATCGAATCCTACATGCTCACGTCTTTTTTATCCTTCCATGTAGCATTATAAGGAGGGATGTTGCTTCTATTATAGGCTTCAGTGGTCTGTGGTCTCCTATAAGAGGTTGAAGGATTATTTGTAACATCATTTCTCTATTATGGGGCTAAGATTATCTTCATCATTTCACTCATTTGTTCCTTGAGCTCTATCACTTCTGACTTATTCACCTGGGTCGTTTCTTGATCTACCATCGGTCAATCTTAAAACAGCATGTGGTAGAGTTGCTTTAGAGAAGTAATGAATATATCTTTGACAACTCATTTTGATCACATTAGAAATGACTCTTCTTTATAGATAAATTTGATGTCTATGAAATGGTCAATGGATGCTATAATGAGATGAATGAATGAGATGTATGATTTTTTTTTTTTTTTTATGTTTGAAAGGCAAATTTTAGATTGTAAAACTAATTCCTTTCATTGAGAGACGTTAGTATAGTAAGACACTTCATCCTGCACTTGAATACTATGATGCATGTCCTGATAGTTTCTCATGCGTTGATGTCAATATTTATGGGAAACACAAGGTCTCAGACCAAGATTGTATCTAGATTGTTTGTTAGCATTGCCCAATTAAACATTTTTCCCTCCTTTTGGTGTCTTGGGAGCGTACCACACAAGACTGCTTGTAGTTGATGATAATTTCAATGGAAATACAAGATTTCAAACCTAGATTGTATCTATTAAATCCAAGATGTCTTTACTCTTTCAAGTTACTTTGGATAGCAAGATATTTCCATAACACTAAGAACGGATGTAGTGTCTTTACCAAAATCTCTCTCAGAAAAAGGAATTTATTGAATATTGAAATGTTTTATGCATGATTCGATAATATGTATGGTGTTTGAGATGTAATATTTTTACATATGATGCATGAAAATATATTTTTGTCTCTTTTTTGAATGCATGTGAAGTGCGTGGATTGATTTATTTTTTCTTGCATGATATGATAGTGCATGAAATGCATATTTGAATGATTTTTATGTTTTTTTTTCTCTTAATGCGCACATGAATTATATATATTTTGATGATTGTATAAATTATGTAATTTTGGAATGAATACATGTATGAATAGATAAATAATATGTATGACATGATGTATATTGATGTCGATGCATTTTGTATACCCTAGGGTGTGGTAAACCCTATTTAGGGAAAATATAGCCTTAGTTATAATATAGTAAAATATTATGGTGGATTTGACATCTACTAAATTATTAAGGCCAGGTTCGAGTTACGTTAAACGATAAAACTATGAGCTTATTAAGATGGAAGAAAACATATCCCTAAGGCGATGAGCTCGTTGACAAGAACGAAAATTGTCCCTGGGGCGTTGAGCCCAACAAATGGTATGAGAAACTATACCTAGGGCTTTTAGCTCATCGAGGGGAATGAAAATTATCCTTAGGGTGCTTAGTCCATCGAAGGGAATTGAAATTTATCCCTAGGGCATTTAGCCCATGACAGGGAGTGAAAATTTATCCCTAGGACTTTTAGCTCATGGTAGGGTAATTGAAATTTATCCCTATGATGTTTAGCCCATGGTAGGGAATGAAAATTATCCATAGGGCGCTTAGCCCATGGCAGGGAATTGAAATTATCCCTAGGGCACTTAGCACATCAAGGGGAATGAGAAATTATTCCTAGGGCTTTTAGCCCATCAAAGGGAATGCTTGCGATTTAGCCGTCCTTGTGGCACAATGACATAAAAGTGCAATGACATCCCTATAATACTCAAGCATGAAAACGTTTTTTCTTAGGGACAAAAGTCATAATTTATGAATGGTGATGAAGAAAATTAATTTAGGTAATGTTTCCCGTGTACTAAAAAGGTACACTTGCAAGGTTTTTGGATAGTTTAAAGGCCACAACCCTATGGCGATGTACTATATTTTGATTAAAGTCAACTCGATAAAAGCTTTAAACTTCTAGGTCACCATATTGTGTCCAATCCCAAAGAAAGGAACATTGAATACCATAGGTTAGAAACAAAAGGATACGAGCTCCCTAAGCGGCTAACTCATAATATCGGGAACAACCTAGGTGGTCCATCATGCCAATACTTGATTTGACACTAGGCCAACACCAACAAGGGAAACATGCAAACCTTTATGAGAAATAAATACTCACCCACAAAATATGCAATAATAATCGGAAGAATTTAAAGATAATTAAGAAAGAAAATACAGCAAACGATAATTTATTATTCTAAAAAAATAAACACAAAAGAAAGAAACAAAACAAAAAATAGTATTTAAGTACATGTAGCTAGCAGCTTTGGGCCTGACTCTCTTATAGGTATCCCTAGTAGAGTCGCCAGCTGTCGTGACCCGATATTCTGTTAGAAGACCGACTCTGCAACTTAGGAGGAGGCTAACTTGGTTTCTACATCTCCCGATTATTTGGAGTCGCCACTACATTTTTTGCGGTTAAAACATAGAAAACTTTCTTTATGCCCGAATTAAAAATAAATGATCATTAAACAAGGATTCTAAGCTCGAGAGTTGATTACGGATTGGGGAAGATATTGGCACCCCGTCCGCCCGTATTAATACGGTACACTCACTAATCACATAGACTTTTATACCCTTAAAAATTTAATTACTAAAGCAAAATATTATATTTTTTATTTTTGTGTCTGACAAGAGTTCACTTTACTCCTACATATCGCTAGATGCAATAGAGAAATCAAGACTACATAGTTCTGTTTATAAAAGTGATTAAATTGTTAGGTTTGATTTGATTAAAATTGTAGCTTTCGTCGTATAAATATTTTTTATAATTTTATCAAATAGGGATTAATAGTAAAGAGAGAGCAGTTGACGTAAACCGATTTTCCACTTTTAGAGTGGAAAGGAAGAGACAACATGGGTCGTAGATCGAGTTATTCAAATCTTGAAAGTGGACATTTAGAAATAATTTATTTTAGAAAAGCAGAATGGCTAGAAGAGAGATGACACTGGCCATAGACCGACTTTCCACTTTTAGAATGAAAATGAAGAAACGACACGAGCGGTAGACCGAACTATCAAACTCCACTTAAAGAGGTTTAAATTTTTAAGAGATAACTAAAATAATTTTTTTTTAAAAAAGTGAAATTAACAGCAAAGAAACAACACTTGTCATAGACCGACTTTGCACTTTTGGAGTGGAAAGGAAGAAATAGTACGAGCCATAGACCGGGCTATCAAACCCTATTTTAAGATATTTAAAATACTAAAAATTTTATAGTCTTTAAGATAGATGAAACAACAAAAACTAATATTCACATTGCATCATATCTCAAAGAAATATTTAAAATAATTGAAATTTTGTCGTCTTTGAAATCGATAAAACAGCAAAAGCTAAATGTTCTAACTGTATCATATCTAAAAGGGATATTTAAAATAGTTGAAATTTTGTCAAATAAAAAGGGTGGCAATTTCCAAGTTTCATCAATTTCTGAAATAAATTTTCTAAATAGGAGGTTCCTATTATATTTCGTATATTGTTTAACTTTTTAAAGTACATTATTAATCTCATATATATGACCCACATGTCACGTCCAGTTAGATAAGTGCTCATGATTTATATACCTTTTAATCTATTAATAAGCATGCTTTGTCATGTTCTGCTATGCTACTTGCCGTTTCTTCATTCATAAATTTGTATATTATAAATCTTGTTGCAGTTACAAGGATAAGGATAATCATGAATGCAAACATAATAAAAATGTTCATACATCACATGCTATGACAAAAATTGAAATGTATAAGGAAACATATGCAATTCCCTTCATTTATATGAACATATACGAATTATGAGATATGCAACAATAGTGATATGCAATAATAATGATACTCCATGTGTATGTTTGTCTTTACCCATATACATATTATAAAAGTCTATATATAAGGAGATGAATAAGAAAGGAATGTCACTTTGATAAAGAGAACAAGACAACCCTGAATTATGAGATAGAGTTGTACCTTTGAATATGCATGAGATATGAAATTTTGAAATATAGGCTTCTCGTGCCTCATTCCCACAGTCTTTTACTATGATTGATGCTAGAGCCTTATGGTGATATAGTATTGTAAAATGAAGCTAAGTAATGATATGGAATAATAGGTAGAAAAGAGTGAGAGGAATGAATCAATTTCGATTTCCTTTTCACGTATTCTTGAACATTCCCTTTCTCTTACTCTCTCAAAAATATATTGACTCTCTCCCTTCTCTCACCCTCAGTATAAATGGTGCACCAACTTCACACACTTTTTCTTCATGTTGGTTGCCAATAGATAGGAAAATGTTATTATTTTTTTTGGATTTTAGAGGTAAGTACCTCTGAAAACAAGTTGGATGTTGTTAAATCATGATTTTTTGTATATCCCCCTTTTCCTTTCAACTAACGCATATAAGAATCAGTAGATAGGGGAGACCAAGGGATTAAAGAAATTTTTTTAAGGTACCTTTTCTACATTGCCTCCCCCATCCCCTTTCCTATTCTTTTTTTTTTCCTTTACGCTTATGAAGTTATCTCTTTTATGATAATTCATTTCAAAACCTCTTCACCTATCTATTTTCAGAATTTTTTGTTTGTACACATTCTCTCTTTAAAACTCATTACATATTCATCCTCCCTTATGACTAATAAAAGAAAAGATGAAGAGTTAATCTACTATATTTCTTAAAAAAAGGTATAGTATAATAAAACATGACAATTCAAAGGCTTTCCAATTGATAGCTTATAACTAGACAATAAAAATGGTTCTAGGACATTTAAAAAAAATGATATTTTTGAATTTTGTTATTTTTTTTTGTTATGTTGAAAGTTTTGTATTTTTATATATAGGCCGGACAAAATTGGGTGTTTACACTTCTTTTATATTTTTTGCATTTCAACTTTGCAAATGAACTTATTGAAAGAACTGCTGCTCCTCAGTCTTACAACAATCCCATTTAAACTATCGATTACGTCCATTTTGGGTGTAAAGATTTGGTGAAGGCATTAGCAGAGTTAAATAGCCTTCAACATTTCTCGACCTCGAGCTCCTCCTACTCAACATTTCAACATGTTTACACACGAACATCAACATCAAAGTTCAAGTCAAACAGAGGTTCACTCACAGGCACAAATACCACTACCTCATCTACACAAAGCACAATCATATGGAGCTTTCACAATATTTCAACTAGCTACCATATGAGACAAAGTTCTCAATTTCAAGGATCACTACTATCAATGTTCGGCACAAGTTCAAACATGCCAAAATGTTGGCATATGGGTCACAAGAATTTTATTGTCCTAGTATGCCATCACAACCAGAACAAAGCAAAATTTATGGTAATGAAGATAGTGATGATGAGGGTGAGGAGGAGGAAAAAGAGCGACAACTTAGAAGAGTTGATAATGGAAGAGCGAGAGAAACACCTCAATAATAATTAAGAGTTCTTCCACCAGACAGAAGAAGGACATCCTATGTGACACT
Source organism: Lupinus angustifolius (assembly GCF_001865875.1). Lineage (NCBI taxonomy): Eukaryota > Viridiplantae > Streptophyta > Magnoliopsida > Fabales > Fabaceae > Lupinus > Lupinus angustifolius. The sequence goes on from NW_017715479.1 coordinate 25,618, forward strand.
TCATCACATCACATACATCATTAATATTAGGATAGTAATTTCAATGTTTTTAATATAAATGTTTTTCATGTCATTCTTATTATTGTATTTTGAATATATTTTTTCTTTTTATCTAATTAATAATAGTCATATTACTAATAATCAAATAAAAGTAAAATATAAATGACAATTTCAATATCTATACAAATCCATGCAACCCTAAATACATGCAAACTCATCCAAAACCCTATTAAAAGATAAACTCTAAATTAACAAAGTTGATTAGGGCAAAAAAATCTCATGGATTTAGTCCACAAGAATGAAACTCGTGGCTCCTGCCCACGAGTTTGGTGGAAAGAAGCGAAATCATTGACCCGGTCCACGTGTTTTGGGGGGAGAAAATTTTAGAAAAATGACCCATGTATGACAAACATGAGTTTAACAAAAATTACACTACCCCAATAATATTTCAAAAGTTACACAAAAAAACCTAATAAAAAAATCAAACTCCTCAAATTCTGTTAATTTTCCCAAAGTATGTTGCATGAGATAAGATTTTTTTTATTGTTTAATGGGCAATGTACTATATTATTCCATCACATCAGTTTTATAGTATGCTTTATGAGACATGGAAAGCAAGTTATAGAAAATAATAGCTCTGCACCTAATAGCCAAGGACAAGATAATTGATGGAAATGATTATTTTTTTGGTATTTTCCATGAGAAGCATGTAAGTATATATTGGAAATTTTTATATTATATACTAGACTTCATTTTTTGGTATGATATGTAGCCATGTAGGGCCTCAATCCATTGATATTTCTTTTTGCTTTAATTGGGAATGTCACTTATGCTGCAAATAAAGTGAGAGTGTGCAACTTATGCATATACACTGAGTATTTACTTTGTCATTTTATGTAGCATACTATTTATTTGACAAGGTGGAGCTCAACCCTTGAGAATATCACTTTGGTATCAAGATACAGTATACCAATGATAAATAATCTTAAAGTGTGGGGATTTAAATGCAAATAATTTTAAAGATAAATGACTCAATTACATATTTTAAAATAGAGGATGGATTCACTTACTCCCCATCCTAGCATTCAATTCTAGAGAAATCCAATAGTTTGAATTAATGAGTAGATCTAAACCATTAGATATTCAGAGAATTGAGTAAGTGGATCCCCACTCTTTAAAATATAAGAAGTTATTTATTTATAAATTCTAAAATAATTCAAGACTCATTGGCATTTAATTTAATGATTTTGTTAAGCAAAGAGTAGAATATATTACGAAAGCACAAGGGGTGCTAACTCAAAACAAAAGAAACAAAAGAAGAAAACAAAACTACAAAGAAGAGATAATACAAGACCAATGGTCCACACACTAGTTTGCAAAAACCAAACTATTTGGTCCGACTGGAGCAGAGAACCACCCCCAAACTCCATCCTCCAGAAAATATAATCATTTCTCATAAGTCAAATGGACCACAAGTAGGAAAACCAAAGCATCAACCAAAAGTGGCTACCTTTGGAATTTCTACACAAACTCAAATGAAACTTAAAAAAATCAATACAATTATCAGGCATAACAATGGTGCAACCTAACCAATCATAGAAGCATTTCCAAACATTCGCAGCAAACGCAAAAGATATCAGCAGATGATTGATAGTCTCTATATCATGTTTATAGAAAATACATACCAAATCTGTTTCAAGCTGAATAATTTGCCGCTTAATTTAATGTAACCTCTCTTTTATGTTATTATTATAATTTAGACATTAGTATTCTTACTACTATGTGTCAATTATTAGCTTGGCTTGGTCAAGAATCCAACTAAATCTACCATGGCTGGTAGACACAAGAGGATGTGTTCTTCATTGTTTCGTATCCTTTTTTGCATATTTATCTTCAAACAAACTGTTCTTTCTTAAGTGGAGTGTATTCCACGTATGAAGTAGTATAAGATATAAATATGATTAACGAAGATAATTAAGAGTTTAGCGGGAATCATAAGGTGGTCTGATGGTGAAGAAGGCGGTAGAAAGGAATGAAGTGTAAGGAGGTTATGGGTTCGAGTCCCACCATCAACAAAAAATGGGAGTTATAAGAGTGGTATGATTGTAGGGGGTAGGAGATTGAGGGTGAGTCTCATCCCACAACAAATTACTAAACATACTAACAATTACCGATGATCCCATATATCCACTTACTCCAATATTAATTTTTTTAAACTTACTCTCCATCCTATGAGATTAACTATGATAATTAAGAGTTTAGCATAAGTTATATATGGGATCAATTATGATAAAAGTTTATAAACTTACTCCCCATCCCTCTTAAGAACATATACTTCCCTCGTTTTCTTTTGATTCAATAAGAATTCTTCCCTTGAATCTTGAATAAATAAGGATTCTGGTTATAGACACCACGAAAGCAATACGAGTACATAAGATTTAAGGACCATTCTTAACTGAAAATGAAAGAAAATATATATTATTCTTCCATGGGGATCCACTTACTCCAAGAGTAATTTTTTTAAACTTACTCCTCATCCTAGCCATCAATTCTAGGGATATCTAATGGTTTAGATCCACTTACTAATTCAAACCGTTGAATTTCCCCAGAATTGATGGCTAGGATGACGAGTAAATTTAAAAAACTTGCTCTTAGAGTAAGTGAATCCCTCCTCATTATTCTCTAACATTTAAAGTTCCTGAAAAAGAAAAAAGAAACAAATTAAAGTATGACAAAATGTATTCATATTGATCATTGTATCTTCTTCTCCATGATGTCATTTCGTATCTTTATTCCAAAAAAACTACACTAATGATTTAGTCCATGTTGAATATCTTTACCCCTCTTGATGAAGATCCCCTTTGAAATCATTATAACAAAACATACGGTTTAGCATATCGTTACTGGTTTTACTTTAGGATTCTATTTTTTGTGATATTTGTGCAAGAAAGCTTTTTCAACTCGTAAATTTTCACACCAACAAGATGTTGATCTAGTGATGTAAGGCCCCGTTAGATCTATAGTATGATCAAATCAAAAATTTAATTCCTGTGAGTGACACTTGTTGGGATGGACAACCACAAATCCCTAAAAGAAATTAGTTCCTTAGCCAAAATGTGAGAGATACCTACCAAAAACAGATAGTAAATTTTCACTATTTAGGTAGCATCGCGTCCCACCATCAACAAAAAATGGGAGTAATAAGGGTGGTTTGATGGTAGGGTGTAGGAGGTTGAGGGTGAGTCTCATCCCACAACAAAATACTAACATACTAACAATT
>NW_017715480.1:0-18400 GCF_001865875.1 Lupinus angustifolius
TTGAAATCATTATAACAAAACATATGGTTTAGCATATCGTTACTGGTTTTACTTTAGGATTCTATTTTTTGTGATATTTGTGCAAGAAAGCTCTTTGCGCTCGTAAATTTTCATACCAACAAGATGTAAATCTAGTGATGTAAGGCCCCGTTAGATCTATAGTATGATCAAATAAAAAATTTAATTCCTGTGAGTAACACCTATTGGGATGGACAACCACAAACCCCTAAAAGAGATTAGTTCCTTAGCCAAAATGTGAGAGATACCTACAAAAAACAGCTAGTAAACTTTCACTATTTAGGTAGCATCGAGTCCCACCATCAACAAAAAATGGGAGTTATAAGGGTGGATTGATGGTAGGGTGTAGAAGGTTGAGGGTGAGTCTCATCCCACAACAAAATAATAATATACTAACAATTGCCAATGATAAAAGTCTATTATTGGAACCCTCTTAAGAACATATACTTCCTCCGTTTTCTTTTGATTCAATAAGAATTCTTCCCTTTAATCTTGAATAAATAAGTATTCTGGTTATAGACACCGCTAAAGCAATCCAAGTACACAAGATTTAAGGACCATTCTTAAATTAAAATGAAAGAAAATATATATTATTCTTTCGCGGGATCCACTTACTCCAAGAGTAATTTTTTTAAATTTACTCCCCATCCTATGGGATTAACTATGATAATTAAGAGTTTAGCATAAGTTATATATGGGATCAACTATGATAAAAGTTTATTATTGGAACCCTCTTAAGAACATATACTTCCCCCGTTTTCTTTTGATTCAATAAGAATTCTTCCCTTTAATCTTGAATAAATAAGGATTCTGGTTATAGACACCGCTAAAGCAATCAGAGTACACAAGATTTAAGGACCATTCTTAACTGAAAATGAAAGAAAATATATATTATTCTTCCATGGGTATCCACTTACTCCAAGAATAATTTTTTTAAACTTACTCCTCATTCTAGCCATCAATTGTAGGGATATCTAATGATTTAGATCCATTTACTAATTCAAACCATTGAATTTTCCTAGAATTGATGGCTATGATGAACAGTAAATTTAAAAAACTTACTCTTAGTGTAAGTGAATCCCTCCTCATTATTCTCTAACATTTAATGTTCCTAAAAACGAAAAAAAAAATTAAAGTATGACAAAATGTATTCATGAGATTCATATTGATCAATGTATCTTCTTCTCCATGATGTCATTTCGTATCTTGATTCCAAAAAAACTACACTAATGATTAGTTCATGTTGAATATCCTTACCCCTCTTGATGAAGATCCCATTTGAAATCATTATAACAAAACATATGGTTTAGCATATCGTTACTGGTTTTACTTTAGGATTCTATTTTTTGTGATATTTGTGCAAGAAAGCTCTTTCATCTCATAAATTTTCACACCAACAAGACGTTGATCTAGTGATGTAAAGCCCCATTAGATCTCTAGTATGATCAAATCAAAAATTTAATTTATGTGAGTGACACTTGTTGGGATGGACAACCATAATCCCCTAAAAGAGATTAGTTCCTTAGCCAAAATGTGAGAGATACCTACCAAAAACAGCGAGTAAATTTTCACTATTTAGGTAGCATCGAGTCCACCATCAACAAAAAATGGGAATTATAAGGGTGGTTTGATGGTAGGGTGTAGGAGGTTGAGGGTGAGTCTCATCCCACAACAAAATACTAATATACTAACAATTTCTGATGATAAAAGTTTATTATTGGAACCCTCTTAAGAACATATACTTCCCCCGTTTTCTTCTGATTCAATAAGAACTCTTCCCTTTAATCTTGAATAAATAAGGATTCTAGTTATAGACACCGTTAAAGCAATCCGAGTACACAAGACTTAAGGACCATTCTTAACTGAAAATGATAGAAAATATATATTATTTTTCCGCGGGATACACTTACTCCACGAGTTATTTTTTTAAACTTACTCCCCATCCTATGGGATTAACTATGATAATTAAGAGTTTAGCATAAGTTATATAAGGGATCAACTATGATAAAAGTTTATTATGGGAACCCTCTTAAGAACATATACTTCCCCCATTTTCTTTTGATTCAATAAGAATTCTTCCCTTTAATCTTGAATAAATAAGGATTCTGGTTATAGACACCGCTAAAGCAATACGAGTACACAAGATTTAAGGACCATTCTTAACTGAAAATGAAAGAAAATATATATTATTCTTCTGTGGGGATCCACTTACTCCCAGAGTAATTTTTTAAACTTACTCCTCATCCTAGCCATCAATTCTAGGGATATCTAATGGTTTAGATCCACTTACTAATTCAAACCGTTGAATTTCCCTAGAATTGATGGCTAGGATGACGAGTAAATTTAAAAAACTTACTCTTAGAGTAAGTGAATCTCTCCTCATTATTCTGTAACATTTAAAGTTCCTAAAAAAGAAAAAAGAAATTAAAGTATGACAAAATGTATTCATGAGATTCATATTGATCAATGTATCTTCTTCTCCATGATGTCATTTCGTATCTTGATTCCAAAAAAACTACACTAATGATTTAGTCCATGTTGAGTATCTTTACCCCTCTTGATGAAGATCCCCTTTGAAATCATTATAACAAAACATATGGTTTAGCATATCGTTACTGGTTTTACTTTAGGATTCTATTTTTTGTGATATTTGTGCAAGAAAGCTTTTTCAACTCGTAAATTTTCACACCAACAAGATGTTGATCTAGTGATGTAAGGCCCTGTTAGATCTATAGTATGATCAAATCAAAAATTTAATTCCTGTGAGTGACACTTGTTGGGATGGATAACCACAAATCCCTAAAAGAAATTAGTTCCTTAGCCAAAATGTGAGAGATACCTTCCAAAAACAGATAGTAAATTTTCACTATTTAGGTAGCATCGCGTCCCACCATGAACAAAAAATGGGAGTTATAAGGGTGGTAGGTTGTAGGAGGTTGAGGATGAGTCTCATCCCACAACAAAATACTAACATACTAACAATTGTAGATGATAAAAGTTTATTATTGGAACCCTCTTAGGAACATATACTTCCCCCGTTTTCTTTTGATTCAATAAGAATTCTTCCCTTTAATCTTGAATAAATAAGGATTTTGGTTATAGATACTGCTAAAGCAATCCGAGTATACAAGATTTAAGGACTATTCTTAACTTAAAATGAAAGAAAATATATATTATTCTGCCATGGGGATCCACTTGCTCGAAGAGTAATTTTTTTAAACTTACTCCTCATCCTAGTCATTAATTCTAGGGATATCTAATGGTTTAGATCTATGTACTAATTCAAACTGTTGAATTTCCCTAGAATTGATGGCTAGGATGAAGAGTAAATTTAAAAAACTTACTCTTAGAATAAGTGAATCTTTCCTCATTATTCTCTAACATTTAATGTTCCTAAAAAAGTAAAAAAAAATTAAAGTATGACAAAATGTATTCATGAGATTCATATTGATCAATGTATCTTCTTCTCCATGATGTCATTTCGTATCTTGATTCCAAAAAAACTACACTAATGATTTAGTCCATGTTGAATATCTTTACCCCTCTCGATGAAGATCCCCTGTGAAATCATTATAACAAAACATATGGTTTAGCATATCGTTATTGGTTTTACTTTAGGATTCTATTTTTTGTGATATTTGTGTAAGAAAGCTCTTTCAGCTCGTAAATTTTCACACCAACAAGACGTTGATCTAGTGATGTAAGTCCCGGTTAGATCTATAGTATGATCAAATCAAAAATTTAAATCCTGTGAGTGACACTTGTTGAGATGGACAACCACAAACCCCTAAAAGAGATTAGTTCCTTAGCCAAAATGTGAGAGATACCTACCAAAAACAGCTAGTAAATTTTCACTATTTAGGTAGCATATACCATGTAGCCTTATTGAGTTATTGTATGTGGTTTTATCTACAATATTTATTAGTATTCATAGGGGATAAGATGTTCAGTGGTAGCCTTAAGCAAGGGAAGCTTTACCCTTGGGGGTTCAATGGCACCAGAACATCCTTGAGGACAAAACACAATGTACACTGATGCATCATGACCAAGTTCTAGATCATATACACGCTTCCCTGATGCATAATCCCCTAGAAGTTGGTATGATCTTTCTGACTGATCCATTGTGACACACATATCTTCACCACCTGCTCAAATTCAAGGAAAAAAAATGAGAGAATTGTTACGAGGGTAATATCTATGCAATGTCAGCATAAAGATTTATACACGATTAGTACATCATTTATCATTCATTTGTATTGTTTTTCTTTTTAAGAGTCTATCATAATTGAAAAATAATGGTAAATAATATAGTGACAATGTATTAAACTCATACACTGTTTGTACATACATACTTTTGTCAATTGTTATTTCCTAATCAAACCAAACACATTGCATAGCATTTTAAGGTTAATTAGAATGACTCACATGCAGCTAATTCTATCTGAGTCTGATAAATAAAATCCAGAACAGAAGAAATCTCTTTCTCGAATTTATGAAATGGCCCATCTGTGAACTCCATCTTTCTCAGCTTACATAGTCCCTCACCCAACTGCATCATGGCTCCTCTATGGTTCTATTCAGTAAATGAAGACAATTTTTAGACAATAATTCAAAGCTAAGCAAATCTGAAGAGTAATTATAGGATGAACAAGTGATTATCATAGGCATTCTATTCCAAAATTCAGTGAGGTAGTGTGTTCTATACTTCACTTCCTTGATGAATAAGTTAAAATAACTTATTCATCAAGTGATTAGAACGACTCACATGCAGCTAATTCTATCTGAGTATGATACATTTATACATGTCAATTCATAAATTTAAATGTTAACGTACAGAGTAAAGGGAAGAGAGTCACTTACTTTTGATGCATAAGTTAAAAACTCTTACTCCACATCTTAGTCATCAATTTTATGAAAATTTAATAGTTTAAATCTATCCACTGATTCAAATCGTTGGATCTTTCTGGAATGGATGATTAAGATGTGTACTAGGTTTTTTAATTTACTCTTGAAGTAAGTAGATCCCTACCTAGAGTAAATATGTATCTTGGTTCCTCAAAATTTTCATGTATACAGTTTGGTCCATCAAAAATATTAAAAATTCAAAATGACACCCAAAAAAATCAATTGTAAGTCAAATTAGTCATTTTTAACATATTTTATAATACTTAATAGATACTAATTGATATTAAAAAAACTAATTTTATCATAATTTATATTTTAAAAGAATCTTATGTGTCCATTTGGATCAAAAAAATGCCTCTGCTAGGGCAAAACTATACTCTTCTTCTTAGAATCTCCTAATTTCTTGGAATCTCCTAATCTCTTGGAAAGGAATCTCCAATTTTCTTGGAGCTGCTACTTCTCTGTCTTTTGTTCTATCTATCTCTTCTCAACCATGTCGTGCACAAACCATGCTATTCCATGGAAATGTTTAATGGGAGTGAACAATGCTCCAATACTTCTGCACAAAGAACCATCGAAGGCCAATCATGTGGTTCAACCACAGGGAGGAAAAAAATCCTTTATTCAAGCGCTTAATAACACTCCTGACTTAGTTCCCTCTCAGCTCCCTGAGCCTTGCCTGAAGGGTGATGCCATAGCAATAAAGATCCTGGAATCAGATTATCAAGAAGGTTTAATCCGTTGTAAAACTCACCTGCACGGAAGGATCATCTTCTCTAAAGGAGACACTCCATTGAAATTCACAGATCTGAAGAGTAAGCTTTCCACGATGTGGAACATGGTTGGTAAATGGTCGATGATATCTCTAGGCAAAGGGTTCTATGATTTTTCATTCTCCTCTTTGGAGGACATGAGAAAAATATGCTCTGTTGGCTCTTGGAGCTTGAAACCAGGTTTCTTAAAACTGTTTTTATGGACACCGGATTTTAATCCAAACCTCCAAAAATTGTCTCACACTCAGTGTTGGATCCGCATCAACAACCTCCCCCAAGAATATTGGAGTCCAAGGATAATATACTCCATTGCTGGTGGTATAGGCACTCCAATATCTTTAGATATGGCAACGAGTAACAGATCCTTTGGTCACTTCGCTAAGGTGCTTGTGGAAATTGATCTCAAAGCTAAGCTCCCAGATCAAATTTTGGTAGAACGGGAGGGATTTGCTTTCTTTGTCAACATTGATTATGAGAATCTTCCAGAGTTCTGCAATGAATGTTTGGCAATAGGGCATAACATTTCCAACTGTCGTAAAGGCAAGCATACAGTTGAGAAGAATGTTAAGTCAAACATTAAGAAAAAAGTGGGGGAAGCAGGGGCCAACTTGCCTGAAATGACCAAAAATCAATTGCTAGAGCAGGACTTGGCTAATAAAACAGTCCTAGAAACATCCAATGTTGATGCAGCAAACATGGTTGAGAGGGATCTAATTATCAATTTGGAAATTGATAACACAGAGGAGATCAACCTGGATGACATGGAGAAATTGGAGGTTAACACTCATTCTAGAGGAAATGGTCTAAAGGGGAAGGGGTCTAATTTGACTCACTCAGAAGGGGACTCTCCTTCGGAGGATAAAGATATCTCTTTGTCATCTAATGATAACATGATTGTGCAAGAAACAACTGAAATTGCTAATCAAGAGGTGGCACAAGACATAAGATTAGTTGGGAGACTTTGGGCTGATCAAACTGAAGTTGAGGAGGAAAGGGATGAATACACCCCGGTTATATCAAAGGCTCAAAATAAAAAATTAAAATGAGTAGCAATAAGCAAAAGGTGCACCAAACCCGAAGGGGAGGATACCTCAAGTCCAACAAATGAGAATTCTCTACTGGAATTGTAGAGGTTTTGGTAGTACCAAGACAAGGCTCTTTTTGAAGAACCTGTGTGAGTCCAATAATCCGGATTTTTTGTTTATAGCTGAGCCAATGATTCCTACTGATTCTGTCAATGACTTGGTGTGGAAAGAGCTCAAGCTAAAGGTTTTTGTAACTAATAATAGAGGTCATCAATTGCCCTCCATATGGGGTCTTTGCAAATATGATTTCAACCCTTCAATTCTCAACAATTCGGACCAGCAAATTGCTATGGAGGTAAGCATAGAAAATAATAGGATCTTCTTATGTGTGGTTTATGCTAATAATAGTTTTCTGCAAATGAGACTTTTATGGTCTGATGTTCAGAGTGTCATGGAGGCTAATCCTGGTCCTTGGTGCTGTATTGGTGACTTCAACGTGGTGCTTGGTGCTCATGAGTGCAGAAGTACCAGACTTCCTGCTAAAACTCCCTGCCTTGAGTTTAAATCCTTCTCTGATTCGGCTGGCCTTTTGCACCTGAACACCTTAGGGGCTCAATTTACTTGGTCAAACAAAAGAAGAGGTAATGCTCTTACTGAAAAAAGGCTGGACAGAGCCTTGTGCAATGAGGAATGGCTTACCTTCTGGAACCAGGTCTCTTGTGGTACCCTGCCTAGATTGACCTCAGATCATCATCCTCTTTTGCTGCAATCATCTATTAACAGCCAGGCCAGAATCTCTTGTTTTAAATTTCATAAAATGTGGATCTCCCACCAGGATTGTAGGAGACTGGTGGATGACAGTTGGAGAAGCAAAGTATATGGTTGTCCCATGTTTGTCCTTTCTCAAAAGCTCAGACATCTTAAGAGAGAGTTTAAGTCTTGGAACATTAATGTTTTTGGCAATGTGCATCTAAAAGTGAACAATGCTAAGGCTTGTGTGGAGACTATCCAAAATTGCATCAATATTTTGGGCCCTTCTTCTGACCTCCTTGATCAGGAGGACAAAGCTCAAAAGGATCTTTTGGATGCCTTAATGACAGAAGAGATTTTCTGGAAGGAGAAGGCCAGAGTCAAGTGGTTCACCAGAGGGGATAGAAACACAAGTTTTTTCCATAAACTCACTAAAATCAGGCATGCCACAAAGTCTATCTCAAGGCTGCAAACTAATGACAACATCCTTTCTAATCAGGAGGACATTGACAATCATATAATTGGGTACTATAAGGATTTGTTTGCCTATTCTAATGACTCTCACCCCAACAACCTTATTCAGAATGTGATCCCTTCTTTGGTTAACCAGGAGGAGAATAGCAGGCTCACTGAAATCCCCTCCAATGAGAAAATAAAAAAAGATGTCTTTGACTTAAATGGTGAGGGTGCTCCTGGACCTGATGGATTTGGTGGATGCTTCTACCAAGCTTTTTGGGATATAATTGGCATTCAGGTCTGTGATGCTGTCAAGCAGTTTTTTATCCAAAGCTGGTTGCTCCCCAACCTCAACTCCAACAATGTTATTCTCATCCCTAAAACCCCTGGTGCAGACAGAATAGAAGAGTTCAGGCCCATTGCTCTGGCAAATTTTCAATTCAAAATCATATCCAAGGTGATTGCTGATAGGCTTGGCACAATAACATCCAGAATTTTATCCCCTCAACAAAAAGGTTTTATAAAGGGCAGGAAAATACATGACTACATTTGCATAGCCTCTGAGGCAATTAACTTACTTGACTACAAGACTTTTGGTGGTAATTTGGCCATTAAGCTTGACATCAAAAAGGCTTTTGACACCATGGATTGGCTTTTTCTGCTGGATACTCTTAAAGCTTTTGGTTTCAACCAAGTCTTCATCCACTGGATTGAGGTGATATTGAAGTCTGCAATGCTCTCTATTAATATCAATGGCAGAAGTGTTGGCTTTTTTCAGTGCAAGAGAGGGGTTAGGCAGGGAGATCCTTTATCCCCTTTGTTATTTTGTATTGCTGAAGATGCTCTGAGTAGAGGAATTTCCAACCTGGTCAGAGAAGGAAAATTTTCTACAATTTCGGGTCCCAAGGGTCTTCAAACTCCTAGCCATATTCTTTATGCTGATGATATCTTACTCTTCTGTAAAGGTAAGAAAGCTGAATTGTTTGAGCTCAAGAAGTTGATTAAAGACTATGCTGAGGCTTCTGGTCAGCATGTCAACCATTCTAAGTGTAAGTTCTATATTGCTTCATCTAGTCCTTCAAAAATGGCTTCCCTGACTTCCTATCTTGGTTTTTCTGTGGGCTCTCTGCCTGTTCTTTATTTGGGCATCCCTTTGTTTAAGGGAAGGCCTAAGAAGATTCATCTTCAGCCTATAGCTGATAGAATTTTGGCTAAGCTTGCCACTTGGAAGGGTTCCACTTTGTCCATCATGGGCAGAGTTGAACTTGTTAGATCCATAATACAAAGTATGCTTGTCTATAGTTTCAAAATTTATAAGTGGCCTGAAAACTTGTTGAAAATGGTTGACAAAGGAATGAGAAACTTTATTTGGTCTGGTGATATTGGAGTAAGGAAGTTGGTCACTGTTGCTTGGAACAAAGTCTGTGCTCCCCTAAAGGAAGGAGGGCTTGGTATTAGATCCACCAAAAATTTGAACAAGGCTGGTCTCCTAAAGCTAGCATGGGAGTTAAAAGCCTCTGATCAGATTTGGGCTTGTTTCTGTAGGCAGAGGTTTGGCTCAACAAACTCTGCTGCTAATAGACAATTTCAGTCCTCTATATGGATTGGAATCAAGATCAATTGGATAGAGGTGGTGGAGAACTCTTTATGGTTAGTAGGGGATGGCACAAAGATTAATTTCTGGACTGATAACTGGACTGGGACAACTATGGTAGACTCTCTGCAAATTCCTTTGAACTTACACTCTAAGCTAAAGGCCAAAGTGGCTAATTTTGTCATGGACTCAAAGTGGTTAATCCCTGCCCCTATGATTAGAACTTTCCCTACTGTGGTCTCTAGCATCTCTCATATCTTGAGGCATAATGGTTTGGACAGATTGGTCTGGAGGAATTCTTGTGAGGGTGATCTTCACTCCAAGATTGCTTATGATCATGTTTCAACCAAGCAGCCTCTTATTGACTGGTGCAATCTAATCTGGTCTCTAAACATCCCTCCCTCTCAATCGTTCATCACTTGGAGACTTCTGCTTGGCAAATTGCCAACTGATGAAAATCTCAAATTGAGAGGATTGGTCTTAGTCTCTAAGTGCAATTTATGCAATGAGTTCCAGGAGGACATGGATCATCTCTTCTTTAATTGCAAGTTTGCTTTGGCTATTTGGGACTGGTTTTTCTTCACCTTTGGTACTCATACAGCAAACCAGACTCTTCCTCAATTAATTTGTAATGAAAGTAGGAAATTCTCTAGCCAAACAAGGGAAATTTTTATTGCTTGTGTGGTGCACACAATTGCCACCATCTGGTACTGCAGAAACCAAACCAGATTCAATGACCACATCATACGAGGCATAATGGTTTGGACAGATTGGTCTGGAGGAATTCTTGTGAGGGTGATCTTCACTCCAAGATTGCTTATGATCATGTTTCAACCAAGCAGCCTCTTATTGACTGGTGCAATCTAATCTGGTCTCTAAACATCCCTCCCTCTCAGTCGTTCATCACTTGGAGACTTCTGCTTGGAAAATTGCCAACTGATGAAAATCTCAAATTGAGAGGATTGGTCTTAGTCTCTAAGTGCAATTTATGCAATGAGTTCCAGGAGGACATGGATCATCTCTTCTTTAATTGCAAGTTTGCTTTGGCTATTTGGGACTGGTTTTTCTTCACCTTTGGTACTCATACAGCAAACCAGACTCTTCCTCAATTAATTTGTAATGAAAGTAGGAAATTCTCTAGCCAAACAAGGGAAATTTTTATTGCTTGTGTGGTGCACACAATTGCCACCATCTGGTACTGCAGAAACCAAACCAGATTCAATGACCACATCATTCCTATCAATCAGGCTATTGCTAAGATAAAAAGAGCATCTTCCTTTTCTGGCATATGCTCTAAGTCTACTTCCCTTTCTTGCTCTGTTGCTGAATTATTGATTCTCAGGAATTTCCAAACTCCCTTAAGGATAAGCAAGGCACCTCGAATTGTTGAAGTAGTTTGGGAAAGGCCTAGGGAGGGATGGATAAAAGTTAACACCGACGGGGCTGCTAAAGGTTTCCCTGGTCTGGCTGGTGTTGGTGGAATTTTTAGAAACAATCATGGGGAGTGTATAGCCTATTTTGCTGAGTTTATTGATTATCAATCTGCTCTATATGCTGAAATCTTTGCTGTGACACAAGCTGTGAAATTAGCCTGCAACAATGGTTGGAACCAATTGTGGATTGAATGTGATTCAACAACCGTGGTGGAAATCTACAACAACAACACTAAAGTCCCCTGGAAGATCAGCACTGATTGGGAAATTTGCAAATCAAAGTTGTTATCTATGAATTGCCTTATTTCGCACATTTTTAGGGAGGGAAACTCTTGTGCCGATAAACTTGCAAACTACGCTATTCTTTCTAGGCACAAGTCCTCTTGGACCAACTATCCTTCCTTCATAAAGGATGAGTTCAATAGAAATAGATTAGGCCTTCCTAACTATAGGTTCATTAACATGTAATTTGATCATCTTGGCTAATATATTCTGGGTGTAGTTGCACCTTTGCTTTAAAAAAAAAAATATTTTAAAACCATTTTAGATTTTTTAAATTTTGAAGAACCCAACTTATATTTTTAAGGCACTAAAATAGATATTTGGCTAAAACTTAGTGGTAGTTGTTTTTATTTTGTCATATAGTAGGACTTGAAAGGAATAGGAAAGGGTGAAAATAAACTTCTTAGAGTTTGAACAAACACACTTTGATATAATTATTTTGGTGTTTGTGTTTTTTCAATTAAATCATAATACGTGTAACCATAACTATACATATGTCATGTTATGGTAAATGTTATATTCAACTATGAACACTAAAAGTACAAAACAACTAGAACTGGATTTGCTATAGATTAAGTTTTTATTTTTAGTTTATAAATTGTGAGATTATAATGTATTAAGATTATAATCGGTTTATGTTTGAGTATGTTATCAAAAAATTAAATATAAATTAATTTGTTTTGTTTGGTAAGGTGGAAATATTGTTTTTTTACATGGTAACTACATAAAATGGTAAAATGTTATTTTTTTATGTTATAATCACTTTGGTCATTTTTACACTATTTTTTAATATTTATTATCACATATATTTTTACTATAAATTTTTTAACTTTTAATATTGCATAGAGGTTTTAAATTTTTAACTTTTAAAATAAAATAAAATATAAAAACCAATATTTGTATTAAAAAACAACATGACACACAAATAAAGAAGTTACTAAACTTCTATTTATTTATAGATTAAATTACAAAAAAATAATGAGGTTATTTTTCTTATGTGGTGATTATTTTGATTGTTTTTTACATATTTTTTAAATATTTTCTTAATATTTATTATCGTATATGTATTTTACTCAAAGATATGCATTTTTTAAATATACATTTTTATATCATCTAATATTTGATAACTTTTATTACTTCATTACAAAAGCCTAAAAAATTGAAATAAAAGTCAATATAAAAACCAATATAAATATTGAAAAAACAAAATGACACATATTTAATATAAAGTTTGGTAGAAGAGTAAATGAGAAGAAAGATAACCTGAAAGTAAGTATAAAATGAGAATTGACATTTCAATAGAAAAAATAAGATAACTTTGAAATAAATAACCCATGATAAAGAAGCTTCCATTTTTAGCTTATTTTCTCATAAAAATAAGCTATTTTATAATCTGGATTAGTTATCAAATATACTTGTACTAAAATAAGCAAAAACTACACTTTGATCCATAAGTTTTGCATTTATAAAAAACCTGGTTAAGGAGGTGATGAAAACCCACTGCACATTGCAGTATTCCATGAATTAGTGTTCTGCTGGGCTCTTCAGCATTGTTCCAAAGAGCTTCAAGATAGTCATGGCATTTATAGTATTCTCCACCATTGAAAAGAGCCACTGCTTCATCAAAGTTGTGGTCTTTATCATCAGAACCCTCTTCTTCTTCTTCAGTGAAATACCTATAAGAAACAGCCAATAAGAACTTCGAGTTGCTACTTTTATGATGATTCAGGTGCAGTTTTGAACGTGTCAGTGGATTGAAAGATGGTGGAGTAAGAGTGATGGGGTTGGAGAGAGGTGGTAGATGGGAATGAATAGAAACTTGGGATGAGATATGAGAAAGAGTTCTGAGAGAAAGAAGAAGAGCCATAGATGGTGAATGGAACAAGACACACCTTAGCCATATTTGCTTTTAGTTTTTGTGTGGTGGTGGAAATTCGTGACGTCCAAGAAAAGATGAATTGTTTGCAGTTACACTCTTGTAGATTTTGATATTGTTTATTAGCATGATTTTGTTTTCTGTTGATATTTTAATGGGTAATTTAAGGGTAGAATCGAGTCGAAACAAAATTTAGCTCAATTCAGTTCGATAAAGATTTGTTCAACTCGAATTTGAAATGAGCTATGATTTTAGCTTGAATTCGATTCGGTTGAAGTTCTTTAACTGTTTAATTCGACTCATTAATTGGAATTGATTTGGTTCGTCAAAAATTCACGAATTGTTTAGTTTAACTTATTAACTTGATTGGTTAAATTCGTCAACTCGAATTATGATTAATTATTTAATATATACAAATTAAATATTCGCTATACGTAGATATATATATATATATATATATATATATATAATCAAACTAACTTATGAATCCAATGAACCAAATGATACTTGACTCAATTTTGATTCATTTATTTAACTCAAGTTTAAATTTTAGTTGATATTTGTCAACCCTACATAGATTTATCATGGATCAATTGGCAAGTTCATAATTAAAATTGATACTCATGTCATACTCGTCCATAAATACTTAGAACCAGAAATGTTAAATGTATGAGGTGTTTTTTAGAGAGGACGTTCCTTCAAATATGGTTGTCAAATTTGCGTGTTTAAGTAAACCGGGGGAACACTTCTAAACTTGAATCGTAAATCTACGAATTTATATTTCTTAAAAATATTATTTAATAACATATTGTAGTACTATAATGTTTTATTGGGGTTAGTTTTCAAAAAGTTAAGTTTTAGAATCAATATTTATTTTAGTTTTATCAAAATTTTATGTGCATCAGTTTGATTGTTAAAACATTGTAAAACTCAAAATGATATTAAAAATATTAAATATGGGTCAAATTAGTCATTTTTAACATATTTTATGTATTTCATAAAAACTATTTTGACTTATACTCATAATCATTGATTACTAATTTAAAATTTCATTTTTTCGGGATTTAGATTAATACAGGTGAAAATTTGTAATAAGTAAAGTGAATATTCATTCTACGTTTTATATATAGGTATTCTTAAAAGACATTATAAATCTTTAACTCTCTTAATATATCTCTATGTGTGGTCAAAATCTAATAACTAATGAAATTTATTATAAGTAATCAATATATTATTTTCCTGTCTAACTATGATAATTAATGGGTGAGCATCCTCTCTTGTTAGGGAAATACATTAATAACAACATGAAAAAATAACATGATCTGACAATATATCTCTCAGATATAATGAGAATATACTTTTATCCTTAAAATTAGAATCAACTTCTCTTTTAAGTCCATAGAAGATTCTGATTCCGTAACTAATGGGAGTATAACAATTAGCATTCTAGTTGTAAAACCTGGGTAATTCATGATGTTTCAAGTTTTTATAAAAGACTAAAAATAGCAGAACTCAATTGTGTTGAATATTCAACGAATACAACTACTCATTAAACGTAATAATACAAGTAAATCAGCGATACATTCTTCTAAGGACATCCTATCTTATTAATTACTTTGCACCTTATATCTGTGTGCATTGAATGATATACAATAATCTTTGGCTATTTGGGATAAATTAAATTTTAAAGAGGAAGAAGAAACATTTAAGGTTTTAAAAAGGTAAAAAAGATAATTTGATATTGTAGAATTTAAAAATTGTTGGTTCCGTGAGATACACCCCAAATTGGAGATGATGATCGGGGTTTTGGATGGAATGAGCACATTCCATCATATTTCATTCCACTCCATCATCACTGCAATCCAAACAATGAAATTTGACAAAATCTCCCAAATTCTATTCTAGTACACTCCATTCCATCCAAACATTCAGAGATGGGATCAGAAACAAGGCAACCCTTACCATAACCAAAAAACAACGTGCATGATACTCAAGTTTAGTGTACCGATAAGAATAAAGATATGATTATGTTTGAGAGTCTTGTTTTGGAGAAGAGGGAAGGGAATTGAGGATTTTGAAAAGTTTCCTTATTTGGGAGTTAGGTGAAATTGGAGGGAAACATTTTGGAGGTTTTTTGGAGCATATGATATAGGGATGGCAATAGGGCGGGTCGAGGCCGGGTATGCACATACCCAAACCCGAACCCGACATTCAAAACGTGAACCCGAACTCAACGAGATTGAATAAAATGATACCATCTCCGAACCCGTCGGGTTTCGGGTAACCTAAACCTGAAAAAACCCGAAAAGTATAAATGTAATAAGGAAAGTATGATATCATTTTCATTTCATTTTTCTCTAGCATTTCTATTTTCTCTTATATTATTACCTTTCTTTTTTGTTTGAGGATCCAATAGTATGTAAAGTAAAATTACACTTCAAAAACAATGGACACATGATAGAAATTTCAATTTTAAATTGAATTATATTACTTCGGGGCGAGTTCAGGTTATGGTCTTTGCTCTACCAAACCCGAAAATTAAACCCAGGTAAAATCCGAACCTGAACCCAATCACATCGGGTTTTCCCCGTTAAATTTGGGTTTGGTTCGGGCGGGTACCAACGGGTTCAGTTTTCATTGACACCCCTAATCTGAAACACTTCACATGCCTATTTTTATAATTTCCATAATTTGAGGCTTTTTGGAGACGAACATATTGATGTACTTAAACGCAGTTACTAAAATTTTATAATTACATTCTTATCCATTTTAATTGATAATTAGATTTTCAAAGGGAGTGTAAAACAATATTTTTACATTTTTTATCCTTCATTCTCATCTTCATCAAAATTTCACACTCTCAAACAACAGATAAATTTAACTTGATATGCCTTCCATTTTCTTTCCCTCCTCCTTGCCCGTTGATCATTTTCCTTTCCTTTATCTCATAACTCCTAAGGTTATGTTTGGGAGTTATGGAGGAAAGAGGAGTAAGGGAAAAGGAGGGGGAGGAAGGAAATGAGAAGATAAGGGGAGAGTTGTGAGGAAAGAAAGGAGAAGAGAAGACAAATCAAACTAAATTCAATCCTTGTTTGAAAGTAGTATTGATAATTAGGGCTGCCCCACCCATATCCATGTAACATGCTCCTATATTATGGCGGACATGTGCATGCCCATTTTTAAATAGGGCATGTTAACATGAGCACAGTAGACTTGTGGCACACCCTAAATAAAATGTAAAAATATATATACAAATGTATATGCATTAGTCTTACAAAAATCTACATAATTTGCATACAAATATATTTATCATAATAAACAGTAATACAAATAGAATAATACATATAAAATTCAAATGCCTATGTATAATACAAAATATTCATAAACATAGTTTGCATACAAAATATAAAATAAATAGTACATATGCATATATAGTATATGAAAGAGCTAGCTAATTGAAATCAAGAATTCTTGGTGAAAAATGTTGTCTGCTAGGGTTTAACCTCCAACTTTCTTGGAGATTCAAGTTACACCATGAACATTGCACCAATCATTCCCTAGTCTTTTCTAGGAGGGTCAATCCCAGCAGAGGATGCTCCTTCTCCTCCGAGTCCAGTTCATGATTCCGGTTTGCCCCCAACTGCAAAGAAATCTTTTGCCCAAGCCCTCAAAAACTCATGCAATTTCACTATATCTCAGTTGCCTCAACCTTGCATTAAGGGAGAAGCCATTGCCATTAAAATACCGGAGGAAGACTATCAAGCAGGTTTGCAAAGGTGTAAAAATCACCTTCATGGGCGCCTAATACTATCCAAGGGAGACAACATGTTAAAGTTCTTAGATCTAAAAGAGAAACTTGCTTGGCTTTGGTGCAAGCTAGGCAAATGGACCATGATTTCACTTGGCAAGGGCTTCTATGATTTTTCTTTCTCCTCCTTGGAAGATATGCGAAGTGTCTGCTCAGTAGGTGCTTGGAGTTTGAAACCAGGTTTCCTCCGTGTTTTCCTATGGACCCCTGATTTCAACCCGAATGTGCGAAAATCTTCTCATGCTCAATGTTGGGTTCGTATACTCAACCTGCCCCAAGAGTATTGGAGTGCCAGAATCATCTTCTCAATAGTTGGAGGAATAGGCACTCCAATATCTCTACACGAAGCAACTACAAACAGATCTTTTGGTCATTTTGCTAAAGTGTTGGTGGAGCTTAATTTGAAATCAAAATTGCCAAATCAAATTCTTGTGGAGAGGGACGACTTCGCATTCTTTGTGCAGATAGATTATGAGAATCTTCCGCTTTTCTGCAACGGTTGCCAAACAATTGGACATTCATTGGCTAATTGTTGAAGACATAAGGTTACTGAAGACATTCCTAAGCCACCAATTAAGAAATCCCAAAACAAAGAAAAATCCAAGGCTGCTATGGTAGAGGATTTGTGCATTGATTTGGTCATTAAAGAGAATGAAAATCTGGAAGGTATTGAAAGAATGAAGCTTACTCCAATTGTGCATAATGACCCTGTTGTAGCACAAGTGGCCAACCCTGTAGAAACTGATGCGAACCTCCAGGTGAGGTTTGCTTTTTTTGCTGATCGTTCTTGCCTGAAACTTAATTGGACTTGCGAAGTAGAATTTCTATTAATGTCAACGTTTTTGTGTATGAAAATTGGATGAAATGTATATGGAATAAGTGTATTGTATATATGCACGATTTTTTATATATTTTTTTGTATTTTTATTTTTGTGTTTGGATAAAAGAAATGGATAAGAATGACGGGTGGAGGCGCCATAAGCTGGATGATTGATAAGCCTAAGGAATTTCGCCACAAGGAAAGGAACCTTGATAAGAAAAAGGGGCATTGGTTCAACCAAGAAACTAGGAGAAATCTCAACTAGCAATGGAAATTATCCAACTAATATCTGAATTGTTTTATTCATAAGGCAATTCGGTTACATATAGGCCAAGCCTTGATTCAACATGAATGAGTGAGTAAATTACATTGATTTGCATTCAACTACCTTATTGATTCAAATAAAAAAACGTGTGGAGCACTTTGATGAGGATTAATGCTCATAAAATTCTTTCCATATGGGGCTGTTCTTGGTTGGCTACTTTCCTTTTGTTTCTTCCTCAAAGAAAACGTGTACCAAGCCTTCTTAATAGGAGAATTCAGTTGTTTGGGTGTTGTAGTTGCCTTGGCTGAATTCCCACATGTGTAAATCTCAATTTGGTAAGTTTTTAAAGCTTGCCATTATCTTCATGATTTGGAGAAGATTTGAATTCTGATTGC
>NW_017715481.1:0-341 GCF_001865875.1 Lupinus angustifolius
ACCAATTTCCTGAAAAAATTGCTTAACAAAGATGGATAATGAACTTCCATTAGAGAGGTTTAGTAAATAAAAATTTCCCAGAACGAGGTATGTTCAAGACTTGTTTTGAAAACAAAACATTATCAAGCCTACTTTTTTTTGTAAAATAAATTTCTTTGCTCTCTCCATCACCCTCATGAAATTTTCTCTCATCCTCAATAATAATTTTGTTTGAATTTGTTTCCCCAATCTTTCCATCACTCTCATTTTCACACTTTTTTTTCCACTCTTATTTTTTCTACTTTTTCTAGCTCACTTTTATTCTCACACTCTTGTTTTTCGTACATCCTTTCCTTTCTCTC
>NW_017715482.1:0-772 GCF_001865875.1 Lupinus angustifolius
CCACTCTTATTTTTTCTTCTTTTTCTAGCTCACTTATATTCACGCACTCTTTTTTTTCATACATCCTTTCCTTTCTCTCCTCCTCCAACTTTTCTCTCAACCTTTGTTGATCTTCATTTACTTGCTTAGGAGATAACAGAGATAACACCACCTTTCGGTTTTTGTGTAAAAATGTGAACTTGTTTGAAAAACAATCATGCATGGCTCTTTTATCAAATTGCCATGGACGACCTAAAATTATATGGCTAGCCTCCATATGAGCCACATCACAAAGAACCACATCTTCATACTTCCCTATAGAAAAGGAAACTTCAACTTGTTCATTAACAATTATTTCCCCAACCTCACTTAACCATTGAAGCCGGTAAGGAGTGGGATGTGGTCTAGTCACGAGATTTAGCTTTGAGACTAATCTTGGACTAACCATGTTAGCACAGCTGCCACTATCAATTATAAACAAGCATACCCTACCTTGGACCAAACATCTAGAATGAAAGATGTTTTCCTTTTGGTTGACCTCATCTTCCATAACTTGATTTTCCGAAAGTTTCCTCACCAAGAAAGATTTACAATGTGACATGACTCAGACCTTTCAAGCAAGAAGTGGCTCTGATACCACTTGATGCGAACCTCCAGGGGTGGTTTGCTTTCTTTGCCGATCGTTCTTGCCTGAAACTTAATTGGACTCGCGGAATAGAATTTTTTTATTAATGTCAACGTTTTTGTGTATGAAAATTGGATGAAATGTATATGGAATAAGTGTATTGTATAT
>NW_017715483.1:0-53848 GCF_001865875.1 Lupinus angustifolius
TAGTTGCCTTGGCTGAATTCCCACATGTGTAAATCTCAATTTGGTAAGTTTTTAAAGCTTGCCATTATCTTCATGATTTGGAGAAGATTTGAATTCTGATTGCCTTGGCCTAATTCCCACATGTGCTAATCTTGAATAAGGAAAGTTATTGAATGGATTCTCTTGTATTTACACGCCATCCTCACATAAGGAAAGTTTTGGACCTCCTTGATGGCATTCCAATCTGAGTTGAACTGAATAAGGGAAGTTTTTGAATGGATTCCCTTGCCTTTACACGCCATCCTCATATAAGGAAAGTTTTGGACCTCCTTGATGGCATTCCAATCTGATTTGTTTGGATTAGGAAACAAATTCCATGGTTTGATGATCCCTTGGTATTTGCCTTAGAAGATCCCCACGTGCTCTTCCAAAATAGGTAAGACTTCATGATGTCTTCATGGCCTTTCAAAGGTGGATGCACGATTTTTATGATGTTTCCACGTGCCCTTCTAGTACATAATTCCTTGGCCACTATTGGACCATGTTACAAGGAAATAAATACATTTCCAACCCTCATATTACATGATTTTAATGAAACTAAATAAAACACTTAGATAATAATTAAAATAAATCCTAAGACTACCCATGAGAATAAAATCTCAATTTATTGAAAATAATAACTAAAAACTATTATAATTTCCTTCCAAGAATGTGGGCTCCAAGAGGCTATCTTACTTGTAAGATTGTCCTCCATAATCATAGGTTGCCCCCCTTGGTTTATATCAGAAAATCTAGGTGAAATACCTTTGAGTGAGGCCCTGGATGCTATGCAGAGTCAAAGTGAAAACTTTGTGGTTCAAGAAACTGAGTTTCTCACTAATCAGGTGGCAGCTAGTGACATGAGGATTGTAGGGAAACTTTGGGCTGATGAGGTTGAAGTCCAGGAGGAGGAAGACACTGAGGACAGCTTCACTCATGTCCTTAGTAAATCTCAGAAAAAGAAGTCGAGGAGGAAAAATTCTCAAGAAAAGGTCTACTTTACCCGAAGGGGTGGTAATACAAACATCAATTAATGAAAGTCATATTCTAGAATTGTAGAGGTTTTGGTAACTCAAACTCTAGGATGGTCCTAAAGCATTTTTGCTTTTCTAATAAACCTGACTTGGTTTTCTTGGCTGAGCCAATGATTTCTTCCAACTCAGTGCCTCAGTCCTTCTGGAATGCCATTAATCTCAAGTTGTTTGTTGTGAATAATAAAGGTAATCTTTGGGGGCTTTGTAACAATGGACTCTTCCCATCTGTCATTGATACATCGAGCCAGCATATATCCATCTCAACTACTCTGGACAATAAGCTTGTGTTCATGAGTGCTATCTATGCTCATACAAATCATATCCATCGTAGACAATTGTGGTCTGATCTACATAATCTCATGACTAACTACCCTGCTCCTTGGTGTACTTTGGGTGATTACAATGCAGTTTTAGGTGCTCATGAGTTCAAAGGACAAAGGCTTCCTTCTCGGATTTCTTGTGACGAGTTCAAAAGTTCTACTGATAACAATACCCTTTTGCATTTGCCAACTATAGGGGCCAAGTTCACCTGGTCCAACAAGAGAATGGGGGGTGGCCCTTACTGAAAGAAGGTTGGATAGAGCTTTATGTAATGAGGAATGGCTTGACATTTGGACTCAGGTTTCTTGCTGTACCTTGCCAAGGATTACTTCTGATCATTTTCCTTTGTTGTTGTCCTCTTGTTCTATCACATTTAATCAGCCAACCCCTTTTAGATTCCATAAAATGTGGGTGAGCCATTCTGATTGCAAAAGGCTGGTTTCTGCTACCTGGAGTAAATCTGTGATAGATTGCCCTATGTTCATTTTATCTCAAAAGTTGAGAATGTTGAAGCAGGAGCTAAAAGATTGGAACAAAAATGTTTTTGGTAATATCCACCTTAGAGTTAGTCAAGCTAAGCTTAAGGTGGAGGAGATTCAGAGGTGTATGGAGATTACAGAACCTGATCAGGGTCTGTTAGATCAGGATACCCTGGCTCAGAATGAGCTCCTGCATGCTCTAAGGGTGGAGGAGGAATTCTGGCATGAAAAATCAAGGCTAAATTGGCACATAAATGGAGATCGAAATACTAGTTTCTTTCATAAGGTTGCCAAAATAAGACATACAACTAAGGCTATCTCAATGCTAAAGGTTGGGAACAGAATTCTGGAAAAGCAGGAGGACATAGCTAACCATGTGTTGAGCTACTTCACTGACCTATTTGCCACTCAAAACAACATTACCCCTAATGGTCTAATCAATGATGTAATTCCAAGCTTAGTCAATGAATAAGACAACTATATGCTCACTGCTCTGCCCTCCTTCTCTGAAATTAAGAATGATGTCTTCTCAATGAATGGTGATGGGGCCCCTGGCCCTGATGGTTTTGGTGGAAACTTCTACCATGCTTTTTGGGAAATTGTTGAGTTGGGTGTTTGCAATTCTGTTAACCAGTTTTTCAAGCATGGTTGGATTCTTCCCAACCTGAACTCCAACTCTGTTATCCTATTACCTAAGTCTAAGGAAGCTGATAAAGTGGAGGATTTTAGACCTATAGCCTTGGCCAATTTCCAATTCAAGATAATCACCAAGATTCTTGCTGACAGGCTAGCAATATTGTCCCTAAAATTGTTTCATCTCAGCAAAGGGGATTTATCAAGGACAGGAAAATACAGGACTGCATTTGCATTGCCTTTGAAGCAATTAACCTTCTTGATCACAAAGTCTTTGGTGGTAATATGGCAATCAAGTTGGATATCAGGAAAGCTTTTGACACAATGGATTGGTGCTTCCTATTAGACACTCTAAAGGCCTTTGGCTTTGGCATCCAATTATGCTCCTAGATTAAAGCTATTCTTCAATCAGCTAGAATGTCAATCATTATCAATGGCCAAAGTGTGGGATTCTTCAATTGCAGCAGAGGGGTTAGGCAAGGTGACCCTCTTTCTCCTTTGCTTTTTTGTATAGCTGAAGATGTGCTAAGAAAGGGCATTATGAAGTTGGTTAATGATGGCAAACTCAGCCCTATCTATGGCCCTGCCTCAGTCAAAACTCACAGCCACATCCTTTATGCTGATGATATACTCATCTTCTGTAAAGGAATTAAAAGAGAGTTGCTCTTCCTAAACCAACTTGTCAAGGATTATGGCTCTGCCTTGGGTCAATACATTAATAACAACAAGTGCAAATTCTTCTCTACTAATGCTTCTACCAGGAAAGTGGCCAACCTAAAAAGTTATTTGGGTTTCTCTAGGGGCTCCCTCCCTTTTGCTTATCTTGGTGTCCGAATTTTCATAGGGAATCCCAAGAAGTACCGCCTGCAACCTATAGCTGATAAGATCCTAATCAAGTTAGCTAAATGGAAGGGCTCTAGTCTATCTATTATGGGCAGAGTTGAGTTGGTAAAATCAGTGATCCAAAGCATGCTCTTATATAGTTTCCACATCTACAAGTGGCCAACTCAAATCCTCAAGACATTGGATAGGAAAATCAGAAACTTCATCTAGTCTGGTGACACTAAGGTCAAAAAGCTGGTAACTGTGGCATGGAATCAAGTGTGCAATTCCCTAGCTGATGGGGGTTTGGGCATCAACTCTATAGCTATGTTTAACAAAGTTGTTATGCTAAAATTGGCTTGGGAAAAGGTATCTTCCAACCATGAATGGGCTAAGTTTTGCAAAAACAGATTTGGTTGTAGCAGAACTAAACCTACTAGGTACTTTAAATCTTCTATATGGCCTGGTATCAAGGAGCAATGGAATTTGGTCTTCAAGAATTCAATCTGGTTGGTTGGAGAGAGCATAACATCAATTTTTGGACTTATAACTGGCTAGGGGACCCTCTAGTGGAGCTGTTGGATATTCCCCCTCATATTCACTCTACCTTGCAGGCTAAGGTTGCAGATTTTATAGATAACTCTAACTGGCTCATT
The DNA here is from genome assembly GCF_001865875.1 of Lupinus angustifolius. Lineage (NCBI taxonomy): Eukaryota > Viridiplantae > Streptophyta > Magnoliopsida > Fabales > Fabaceae > Lupinus > Lupinus angustifolius. The sequence goes on from NW_017715483.1 coordinate 3,964, forward strand.
CCTAATACTTTAGCCACAAGGTACCCTATGATTAGTAGGAAAATTGCCTCTACTATAGCCTGTGAGGGGATGGACAAATTGGTTTGGAGCAAATCCAATGATGGAAAGCTATCTCTAAAAGTTGCCTTTGCTTGTGTGTGTAATCCAAACCCTCCTTCTACCATAAAGCAAATCTGGTCACCTCACATTGCCCCTTCCAAGTCTTTCATTCTCTGGAGAATATGGAAGAACCGCATGCCAACTGATGAAAATATTCAGAAAAGGGGGTGTGCCATTGTTTCAATTTGCACCCTCTGTAGAGCCAATGCTGAAACAACAGAGCACCTTTTCTTGAAGTGTCCCTTTACTGTCTATTTGTGGTCTTGGTTGAAGGATGTTTTCTCAAACTCCCTGGACCTATCTTCAACTATTAACATCATGGCTTGCTACAAAGCAGCTTGGAGCCCTTTGCTGAAGCATGTGTATTTAGCTTGTACTATCCACACAATAAGCACCATTTGGTACTGCAGAAACCAGTTAAGGTTTGAAGACAGGAAAATATCCATTGCTCAAGCAATTGCTAAATTAGAAGAGAAACTACTCTATCTGGATCGTGCTCTAAGGCAATTGCTTTCTATTCTCTGCATGAATTCAGCATCTTGAAGTTTTTCAATGTCCCTCTTAACTATAGTAAGGCTCCTTCATACTCTGAGGTGATTTGGAAAAGGCCTCCTTGGGGTGTGGTTAAAGTTAATACGGATGGCTCTGCCCATGGTGCTCCTGGTCATGCAGGAGGAGGAGGTATTTTCAGAGATCATAATGGAAATTTCATAGCTAGTTTTGCAACTTATCTGGACATCAACTATGCACTGTTTTCTGAATTGCATACGGCAATCATTGCTACTGAGATAGCTCATCACAAAGGTTGGAAGAACCTTTGGTTGGAATGTGACTCATCTTTGGTGGTTAGTATTTTCAAAGGGTCCATTAATCCTCCTTGGCAATTACATAACAGATTTGTTAAATGCAAACTTCTCTTGGATAATATGAATTTCAGCATCTCTCACATATTCAGAGAAGGGAACACTTGCGCGGATAAGCTTGCTAATCATAGTATTCATACTAGATCAAGAACTTGGTGGAACACTATGCCTAGTCTCATTTGTTCTGAATTTGTGAAAAATAGAGCAGCCTTGCCTGCCTATAGATTTAGGAATATGTAATGCTTGACTATTTGGCCTCTTATTAATGCATCTTGGTGCAAGGCACATTTTGCTTAAAAAAAATAGTATATGAAATACAAATGCATATATATGATAAAAAAATGATAATATTTTCTCACATTGGATATACAAATGCAAATAAAATAAATGGATCACACTTTCTCACATTTGATAAATTGCATATATATTTGCATATATGATATTTAATACTTTCTCTAGTAATGTTCATGAGTCGCCCGTTTTCCCCACTTGAAATACCTACGGGCGAATAGGGCATGTTGAGGGGATATTTTAGGGTGGATGGACACATTTTTCTTGCCATGCACACCCAATAAGTGTAAGCGACCTCATGAACTTTGTCCAAATTGCTAATGGTTTTTGCGAGTGTGAAAGTTAGATAGAAGATAAATGAATAGTTAATGTAATATAAAAATATTTTACCCTCCCCCTTTAAAAAATTAAAAAATATGCTATATATTATATAATGTATAAAACTATTTTACAAACACTTCATATTTTAAAAATTATTTTAAATATTTTATGACTCTAAAATTAATTATAAATAATTTTTTTTCTAAAATGTTAATAAATTTAGACAAAGTAATTTAAAAAAAATTATAGAACCAAATATGTAAAAATTAAACAATAATCCAAAAGAACCTCAAAAGACGTAAATATAAATATTGTAGTCACTAAAATTTGATAAAATGTATTAAATTTCAAGTTGAATAAAAAACCACTCAATGATTGAGTTAATACAAACTACATAAATTTATGTCATGCTACAAAATTAAGAACTCAAAGCTATCTCTATTCTCAAGTATATTGATTTTACTCAAAAAATAATTTTCTTTATTATTTAGAGTAGAAAATTCACACAAATCACAATATAATGACAAATCGAACATGGTACTGAAAATAGAAGTGTTGAGATTCCTATTGGTACATACCAAGTGTAATTTGAGATTCATACAAACATAAAAGTTGAACCACCTTCAATCCAACGAAAATGGTAAAATATGGAGCAAGAAAGAAGAAACGAAAATCAAGAATTAGTAAAGGTAGTTAGATATTTTGACTTGTTTTCCTAAAAAAAACCCCAATTTGGGGGAACAATACAAATTCGTATATTCAGGGTTTCAAATGGTTTTAGAAACTCTTCAAAACTCTCCTCCATCTTTAGCTAAACTCCCAAACAAAGGAATCTCCTCCTAAGTCATCTCCTTCCTCCCCCATCAAAATAGGTATGCCAAACAAAGCCTAAGAAAATTATAATCTACAGATATTTGTTGTGAAGATGCTTAGAATGGAAGTGATTAATGTCATGGTCAATAATAACAACTGATTTTTCCTTCTTGCACTCAACATTAGAGAAGGAAATAACCATACTTAAATCGAGTCAAGGATGTAACAATATCTTATTTTAACATAACCATTTTTCTAAGATTTATTTGAACATGAAAACTCAATTATGGTACCTAGTTTATTAAGAAAATTGAGAAGTCTTGAGTCAAGATATTCGGCACCATTATCAAAACAAAATGAATATCACTAAATACCCCATTGTTTCCCATAAGCACTTTCACAACACCAATACTTGTAAGAAAAATATACCACTAAATACCCCCATTGTTTTCCATAGTTGTTGTGGATACAGTCTTGCAAACACCAAAACATGCAAGAAAAAAGAAAGAAGCATAAATAGATGCATATTTATGAAATGATAATGCATTTTTTAAATTAATTTTACCCATTGTAGTTTAAAATGTTATAGTTTTTACTATTCTTATTATTGAATACAACTAGAACCTAGTTCTCCCCCACTCTTAGTAAAGAAATCTTCTTACATGGGTAATGAAAGAATAGATTTAACATTATATTTCCGTCAAAACCTTAAAGTATTAGATTTATGAGTTCATGCATATATATTATTTGTTATGGATGTACTTATTCATAATATGATACTTCTTTACTACACCACTCTTACACTTGAAATACCTAACAATCTCTCTTGAGTTCAAGTGTGTCATATATAATTATTCTCTATCTAGCTGACACCATCCTATTCATTTGTAGTAGATACTCTAGAGCATAACTCACTATATATTTGTAGAGTTGTTGGATACATATTTATGTGTGTGACCTTAGCTTATAGGCATTTCTTGCATACTTAGGCTATAACAATTAAATAAAAATAATATTATGCTACTATGGTATAATCTAACAATCTCCTACTTGCATTTGAGCTTAGTCATTTATATCTAATATCACATGTAATGAGAAGTATCTAGCAATATATTACTATGACCTAAATATCAAGAATGTTTGTGTCCCAATATTATATACCTTTTGACAACTATATTTTATATGATTAGTCCCTTTGTCCATGGACTTGCCATCCTAGTATATCCATGTGAACGTCTTACTCTATTAAGTGTCATTTATATGTTTACTAATGTTGCATACGAAGGACAAATACCATCTATATCTCTCACATTCCTTCACGCGGTTCACACTATACCCAATTAACGCCTTTATAATCACCTTGTTACAAGTACCCTTTAACAACATTAAAATATACAACTAATCATGTAGGAATCATAGTAATTTCATGTCAAAGAACTACATATAACATTATTACATTAATATTCATTTATGACATTCAGGTAATGATCCATGCAACGTTCTTATTGTGGATTAGTCTAGTATATCATTACTCTTAACGTGTACTTGTTTAAAGACTTAACATCTCATGTTCATGATTTGTGTGATTTATGTCATCAATTAGTCCCACACTAGTCTTAATATTGACCAAATACTAATCATGACTAGGACAATATCTCAAAATTATGTTTTATAGGATCTCACTATCAAGTCTACTACTTTACGTTCTACAAATTTTTATGTACTATTCTACGAACGTGAACATTAATATTATTTATAGAAATATTAAGTTGTAATATCTTTATTAGTTAATGATAAGCGAAACATATTTACTCTAATGCATACACTTATAATTTCCCACTAACACTAGGATCAATTAGACATATGCATAATGCCTATTACTTTTGTATGACTAACATGCTTCTGCTATGAAAGAGGTTTAGTTAAGCGATCAACAACATTATCATGAATATGCATTTTTCATATTTCCATGTCTCGTCTATCAATTATCTCTCGAATGAGAAGAATTTGTCTAAGTTTATGTTTAGATCATTGATGGGATCTTGGATCCTTAGCTTATGGAATGGCTTCATTGTTGTCACAATAGAGACTCACTGGGTCCACAATGCTAGGTACAACACCTAGTTCCAAAATGAACTTCCCGATCCAAATAGTTTCATTTAATGCATTTAAAGCAACAATATACCTAGCCTCTATTGTGTAACAAACAAATATTTCTTGCTTTGAACTCTTCCAGCTCACAATGCCACCATTTAAACAAAACACACAACCTGAATGCTATTGAGGGACATCTTTAACAATTTGGAAGCTAGTAATAATTTAACCTATTACACTTAGCTCGTCTTCCCCTCCATATACCAAGAATATGTCCTTAGTCTTTATCAAGTACTTAAGGATGTTCATGATAGAAGTTCAGTGACATTCATTGGTATCAAACTGATATCTACTTGTTATGTTTAATGAATATGAGATATCTGGTTGAGCATGTAACATGACATACATGATAGATACAATTGTCGAGGTATATGGAATCTTATTTTGTGGTTGGGCCTTAAGGTTTATGCCATGTGACATGAGCAAAGTTCCCTTCTTATAATCTTTGCATGTTGAACTATTTCAATACTTTTGATGTATGTACTTTGACTTAGACCAAAGAACATCTTTGATCTATCTCTATAGATCCTAAAACCTATTAGATAAGTAGCTTCACCTAAGTATTTCATGGAAAACACTAATTTTTTACAAAATGAAGAGTGGAAATGTCATTTCTAATGAGAAGTTTATCATCTACACACATTAACAAAAATTAGATGGTGTAGTTGCTAACCCTTTTGTACATAAGGTTCATCTTCATTTTTTATAAAACCAATTTTTTTAATACATTCGTCAAAGCAAAGATTTCAACTTCTAGAATTAATGTGTGCGAAGGTGGGATACCTTACAATTTGGAAGACAATCACTTGGTTAATTGGTTGAGATCCTTATGGATGTAAATTCCATATTGAGTAATGAAGATTCTAAGTTAATAAATTGCATTATTCAAGGAAGAGAGGCCAAGAAGGCCATAATTTGGAAGGTGGTTTGTGATTCAAGTCATCAAGTCATCCATTTGCATTCAATAAAGTGAGAATTATACATGATGGGTCATGTGCATTATGGGCAATAACACTCATCCATTCTGTCGCGCCCCGATTTTTGGCCGAAACCAGTCACACGACTGATTTGGAGTCGCCACCACGCTTTTGCGATTAAAAAATAGAAAACCCTTTCGACCCCAAACATTGGAAAGATTTGGCCTTTGAACTAGATCTCTGGACTCGGGAGTCAGTTACGAATCGGGGAAGGTATTAGCACCTCATTCGCCCATTATCAAGCGGTACCCACAATAATCACATGGAACAAGATATACCCTAAAGCTTGTTAAATCAATTAATTATTTACAAAACAAGTTTTTATTTTTATTTTATTTTTGTGTCTGACAAGAGTTCGTTCTGCTCCTACGTATCCCCGGGTGCAATAGGGAAATCAAGATTTACGTAGTTCTTAGGTAGAAAATATTTGTGGGTTGATTAATTTTAGTTAATGAAAATTGGTTTGACTTATATCATTTTATCCATATTAGCGAGAAAGAAGAGGTAGTACGACAACCACTCACCGCTTTCTTACTAACATGATAATAAAAAAAGGGACTGAAATTGTCAATTGATAAGGTTAAGGAGAGATGTACAACTTTGCCCTACATCACTTTACCTATTTTAAAATAAAAGAAGAGGTAGTACAAACAACCACTCACCACTTTTAACTAAATAGGGTAATGAGATAAAGGCTTGGTATACATTGTCTTATCCATATTAGAGAGAAAGAAGAGGCAGTACGACAGCCGCTCACCACTTTTCTATTAATAGGATAATAAAATAGTACTCAAGTTGCTACTCCTTCTCTAACTTTAGCACTTGAAAAATGTTTTTCTCTCTCTTATTTAATTAATTTTATAAAAAAATTATTATTTCAAAAGGTTTACATCATAAAACGCTAATGATTGTGACTCTCGATTATTTCAAAGATTCATGTCATAAAATACTAATGATTATGACTCTCGATTATTTCAAAAACTCTTATAATACCATATTAATGATTGCGACTCTTAATTCAAATATTAAATATAATTTCAAAAAAGAGTATCTTATTTATTGATGGTTCAAATAAATATGTCATATTAATTATTGATGACTTTTTTATATTTACAAGAAATGACATTAATGAATAATTGATTACTTTATTTTTAAATATGTCAAAAATGAATCTTTTATTAAAAGTTAGGGTAAGACTTTAGAAGATAAGGACGACACTGACCATCTACTGCCAATCTCATTACCCTAGAAAGAAGAGGTAGTACAACAACCACTCACCGCTTTCTATTCGAAGGGAAAAGAAGATATGATTCAGTTCGTTCACCAATCTCCCAAATTCTTACTCAAACTCTAGAAAATTTTAAGAGTTTTAATTTATTTAATAAAATTTATCCTAAAACTCTTAAGTATATAACACAAGTTTGTTAACAAATTTTTTTTATGACATAATAATCATATAAAAACCTATATATAATACAAATAACAAACCATAAGACATAAAAAAATAATAATAAAATAACTTGAAACATAAACAGTAACTAGACACAAATTTAACCAATATATACATTGTGTACGTGAAGGTCCAGCAACCTAAATAATAAATTAATACTTAGATAATTTAATTAAGTACAAATAAAGTAAATGATAATAATACTAATAAATATACAACAAAGAAAAAAATAAGAGTAATGGAAAGGAAAATGTGTGAATGGAAGTGATACAGAGGGGATGAAGACCCCTGGCCATTGCCGTTCACGGCCAGGGGGTTTGCCAGACCCCGCGGTGGTTCGCGTGAGTGCCACAGTGGCGCTCCGCTGAGCATTGGTGCTGCCCGCCAACTCCTCTACCTCTCTCAAATAAAATAAGCACATACAAACTATCCTTGGAATGTAGAAACTATCCCTAGAATGTAGAGGTATTATTAGGCTGAGTTTAAAATCCTTTCCATTTAGCCTATTATTCATAATATATGTAGTGAATGTGAGATGAGAAAGTAATGCAATAGAATATGTATTTAAATGTATATGAACATAGCAGTGTTAGTTAAAGATATAGACATACATCAATAAACTCTAACAAATAAAGAGAAGGAGATAGAGAATTAGAGTAAGTATAAAAACCTAATGGTATTACTTTGCTTACTGAAAGGTGGTTCCAAGAGAAAATATGCTCTTGCCTATTCCTTACTCTTCAACTCCTTTTCTTTTTCTTTTCTCTCTCACTAGCTCTTACCTTATCTTTCTCTTTCAAGCAAAAAAAAAAGATTGCTGAGTATTTTTGTTGTTAGTAAAGCTGCTTCCCTCTGGGTTAGTGCTAGGTGGGGCTATTTATAGCCTCACTTAGGTTTAGGGTTAAGGTTAATGAAGAGTCTTAAGGTAATTTTTACTTAGTCCTGTGAGTGTTTATAATTGTGACCTAGTCCCTGAACTTCCTTATAATTTTTAAGAAAAGACCCCGGACAAAATTGGGTATTCACACCTGTCCCTCTTTACTTGTTACTTATATGGTAACATTCAAACCATGGTATGAGTGTTATCACGGTAAGTAACTACTAAAGAAAGGGTATACTAATTTCGTTTGGGGAAGCCGCGGAGGAGACGAAGGTCTAGGTCGCGATTTAGAGACACAAATAGAACCACCCAATTTGGAAAGATCGACCTAACTTGGGTATACGCTGAAGCTTGAGTCTGATCATGCTCCTTATGTGACGATGATATTGCATTAGAAGCTGGTGATGTAATAATCATTTAGATATTTATGTCTCACAATGATTTAAAACATGCTTTGTAATTAAATCAAATGACCCTCTAAGGATAAAGGTTTAGGGAAATGGCCAAGAATGCAGGTTGTGTTCTTTCAGAACTTGAGACATCAAACCACTAGGAACGCAGGTCGGGATACTACCGGAACCTAGGTTGATAAGAGAACACCGAAGACGCAGGTCGGGATACTGCTGGAACTTGGGAAATTAAAGCCAAGAACGCAGGTCGGGATACTGTCGGCACTTGGGACATCAAAGCACTAGGAAGGCAGGTCGGGGTACTGCTGAAACCTAGGTTGACAAGAGAGCACCGAAGATGCAGGTCGGGGTACTGCCAGAATTCGGGAAGGTAAAGCCAAGAACACAGGTCGGGGTACTGCTGGAACTTGGGACATCAAGGCACTAGGAAAGCAGGTCGGGATACTGCCGGAACCTAGGTTGACAAGAGAACACCGAAGACGCAGGTCAGGGTACTACCGAAATTCGGGAAGGTAAAGCCAAGAACACAGGTCGGGATACTACTGGAACTTGGGACATCAAAGCACTAGGAACACAGGTCGGGGTACTGCCAAAACCTAGGTTGACAAGAGAACACATTTTGATGCATGAGTTTGACAATGTCCTTTTACAAGGGAATAACGTTCTAGCATCTAGGTCCACCAACGTCATATCATTTCATCGTCTGAGTCCGACAATACTAATAAATCTAGGTGATTGGTTGGTTCAAAAAGTCTTGGTTGACTTTCCTTGGGTATGATTATGCAAGTAAGATATGTGTTTTGACAGCGTGATTGCTTGGGAGTATGTTGTGCAATGCATGAAATTATTATTGATGCATGAGATATATGTTAAGTGATGTATGTGTGAATGATAGCATTTATGACATGAGCTATGTGTATGTAAAGCTAATGTATGTTAATTTAATGTTTGAGTCATCATCTGATATGGAAATGTCCTCAGGGGCATTCTTGTCTTTGTAGTAAATATCGCCTTATTGCTTTCTCGGCACCATAACACTCGGTCTTTAGATGACATCTAGATCAGCTCGGGATCGACCAATGAAGTGGCTCATGATTCCATTGGAGTAGAGGATTTCTTTCTAGTTGTTGACACCATATTATCGTTTGGATAGAAAACGAATGTCGTCAAATGCTGTAAGGGTTAGAGTTTTCACTTTCATAGTATGGTAGAAATTCAATAAAGCAATTTTGTATGTAGAATATTTGGAATGGTGGAATATGCTATGCATATTATAATAAAAATGCATGATCGTATGGTCGGCTGAAGTGGGGCCTATGGGCTTGAGGTGTTTTGCATATCCTTTTGTTGCCCTATATAATGAGTCATGTTAACTTTCACTATATGATTTGACCATTGAGCTTGGAATGAGTCTTTAACAATTCATAAAAAATTGCAACAATATTTGATTGCTTGATATTTTTCGCTGACCGTACATGATTACTTTCGCGTGCATAAAATTATCCTAAAAAAAATCTGCCCCAGTGTCGTTCATCACTGTCTACCAAAAATTGCCCTAGTGTCATGTATGACTTGGGCTTGAGAGGTTCCTGTTTTTTTGAGTCCAAATTTTTGAATGGAATATTAATGAATTGTGCGAGTGATTTGTGTCTTGAAAACTATTGTCTTTTTTATTTGTTTATTCGGAGTCAGTTTGTTCTTTTACCCTGATGTGTATATCTTGAATAGATCAACCTTCCATGAGGTCTTTTGGGCTTATATCTAGGCCTGGCTATGGTTATCAAAGAAATTTTGAAGCTCAAAACATGTGTTTCCCATCCCCATCTTTCTCGTGTCTCCTTGACCTATTCTCAACTACTTCAGAATTCTAATGGACGTAGTTGAACAACTACTCTCCCTGGGTTATAAATACTGATGGGTTTTGTTTCCTTTTTTTTAGACAAAGATCTCCTTTTACAATATCTAGGCTCAAAGGGGGTAACTAGTGGCATCTGCATAGTGTTTGGGAAGTTTCAAAGAAGCCTCATATCATCAGGTTGATCTATACAGGTTCACATCAATTGGGTTTTATTTACATCATTCTCCATGTAAGACAGCAAATAAAAGTGACAGTATATAATGCATCAATACATTTCCAAGGCAAAACTCTCTAGGCATAATACTTTTTCACAGCATCTGAGTTTACTGACAGGTGCAGGTCATTTCCATCCATGTTAGTCAGTATTAAGGCTCCACTAGAGAAAACTTTCTTCACTATATAAGGCCCCTCATAATTCGGAGTCCATTTTCCCCTGTGGTCCTTTTGCATTGGTAAGATCTTCTTCAACATCATGTCTCCTACATTGAATTGGTAAGATCTTCTTCAACACCATGTCTCCTACTTAGAATTGGCGTGGGCGAACTTTCTTCGCATATGCTTTCATTATTCTCCTCTGATAAAGTTGCCCATGGCACACAACGACTAACCTTTTTCCTTCAATTAAGTTCAGTTGATCATATCGGGCTTGGACCCATTCTGCTTCTTCTAATTATGACTCCGCAATAATTCTTAATGATGGAATCTCTACCTCGATAGGAAGGAATGCTTCCATTCCATATACTAGGGAGTAAGGGGTGGCCCCAATGGAAGTACGATATCCATGCAAGGCGAAAGGCAACATTTCATGCCAATCCTTATAAGTAATTACCATCTTTTGGACAATCTTGTTTATATTTTTGTTAGCAGCCTCAATTGCGCCATTCATCTTAGGATGGTAGGGCGAAGATGTATGATGCTTTATCTTGATATTTTCACATGTCTCACTCATCAGCTTGTTATTCAGGTTGGTGGCATTATCCGTGATGATTTTACTTGGTAGACCATAGTGGCATACCAACTCCTTCTTAATGAACCTCACCAGTACCTTTCGAGTAATACTGGCATATGAAGCTGCTTCGACCCATTTAATAAAATAATCGATGGCCACCAGGATGAAACGATATTCGTTTGAGGTTTTAGGCTCGATGGGTCCTATGACATCCATTCCCCACATAGAGAAAGGCCATGGTGCTGATAGAACATTCAATAGATTTGGGGGTGAATTGATATTGTCGGCATAAATTTGACATTTGTGGCATTTCCTTACATGGTTACAACAATCAGTCTCCATCGTTAACCAGTAATATCCCGCCCTTAATATCTTCCTAGCCATGGCATGTCCATTTGCATGGGTCCCAAATGAGCCCTCGTGTACATCGGTAAGGATTGCTTCTGCCTCTTTCGCTTCGACACACCTAAGGAGTACTATGTCATGATTCCTTTTGTAAAGCACTTCTTCGTTTAGGAAGAAACTCATGGCCAATCTTCTTAAGGTCCTTTTATCATTCTCCGAGGCACCTGGAGGGTATTTTTTTCTTGATGTATTCTTTTATATCATAGTACCAAGGTTTGCCATCTTCTTCTACTTCTATCGCATTGCAATAAGCTGGTTGACTTCTGCTTCCTATACTGATGAGTGGTTGGTCATTTTTGCTGATGTGGAACATGGAGGATAATGTGGATAGCGCATCGGCTAATCAATTGTCTTCTCTAGGGATGCAGTAGAAATCAACCTGCTTGAATTGCTCAACTAACCTCCGTATGTGATCTCTATAAGGTATCAGCTTGCTATCATGAGTTTCCCATTATCCCTTTACCTGGTGGATTACTAGAGTGGAGTCTTCGAAAACTTCAAGGATTTTGGCTTTTGATTCTATAGCCGCATGTAAGCCTAAGGCGCATGCCTCATAATCAGTATTGTTGGTGCAGTCGAAACATAGCCTGGCAGTGATAGGAATGAAATTGCCATGGGGAGATACCAATACTGCTCCTACCCCATGTCCAAACGCATTGGAGGCTCCATGAAATACGAGTGTCCATTTTTTGTCTTCTTTCTTCTAGCCATTTTTTGTCTTCTTCTTGATCTTCTGAGGACAATGTCATTATACCTTCATCAAGAAACTCTTGATGCATTGACCCGTGTCCTTCTATCGGCTGATGGGCTAAGTAGTCAGCAAGTGCACTTCCTTTGATCGCCTTTTGCGTGACATATTCTGCCCGTCAACATTGGTTTCTCAAAAATATGTTTCATCGGGTCCATTTTGGACACAAGCCATGTAGTGTGACTCAACATGTTTTGCCTAAGTCGGCGTATTGCCCAAGCTAATGCACAACATGTGCATTCCAGTAAGGAATATCTTGTCTCGCAGTCCATGAACTTCTTACTCAGGTAGTAAATAGCCCGCTCTTTCTTGCCAGATTCGTCATGTTGAGCCAAGACACACCCCAAAGAGTCTTCCAATACTGTTAGGTACATTATCAACGGTCGTCCATGTACAAGAGATATTAATACGGATGGGTTTAAAAGGTACTGCTTAATTTTTTCGGACGAGCTGGTTCTTCCTCAGGTGCTTGAAGATGGGCTCACATGTAGTTGTCAGTTGTGATATGAATCTGGAGATGTAGTTCAGCCTACCCAGGAAACCTCTGACTTCTTTCTTTGTTCTCGGAGGAAGCATCTCAGTGATAGCTTTCACCTTTTCAGGATCGACCTCAATGCCCCTCTGACTGACTATAAAGCCGAGAAAACTACACTTGGCGGGGTTCAGTTTGAGGTTATAATCTCGTAATCTTTTGAACAGCTTCTGTAGGTTTCCCACATGCTCTCATTCAGTCTTTGATTTGCATATTATGTCATCGACATAGACTTCAACTTCTTTATGCATCATGTCATGGAAAAGAGCGACCATGGCACGCTGGTATGTGGCCATTGCATTTATTAGACCAAATGGCATAACCTGATAGTAGTAGGTCCCCCACATTGTGATGAAAATGGTCTTCTCTACATCCTCTTCTCCCATTTTGATTTGGTGGTAACCAGAATATCCGTCCATGATCGAGAATAGTGCATGGTTTGCCGTGCCGTCCACCAGTACATCTATATGGGATACTGGAAAATCATCCTTTGGGCTTGCCTTATTGAGATCCCGGTAGTCAACACATATTCGAAGTTTCCCCCTTTCTTTGGTACAACGACAACATTTGCTACCCATTCGGGGTACTCCACAACTTTTATGAATCCAGATGTTAACCATTTTTGCATTTTGTCTTTCACCCTAAGAGAGAGGCTTGGCTTCATTCTTGTCAGTTTCTGCTTAACTGGTAAAGACTCGGGTTTCAGAGGTAATTTATGTTCCACTATACTACGATCCAGACCTGGCATATCGCTATAGGACCAAGCTAAGACATCCTTGTACTTATGTAGTAATTTGATTAGCTTGTTCCTTTCACTCGGGTCCATCAAAGTGCCTACTTTGATCTCTTTCTTGTCATCCTCTGTCCCTAGATTCATTAGCTCGATAGGCTCATCATGGGGTTCAATCTCTCTACTCTCATGTTCAACCAATCTTAATAACTCAGAAGATGCTTCCCAATCATCTTCACTATCTCCTCTCCTACCAAGTTTATAGGATGATCAAAGTTGTATGAATGATTATTAACATGGTCATTATTTTCGGACCCATTTTCAAATCTGCATTATAGTAGGTCAATGTCAGTTTTTATGTTGATTTTTTGGGTGTTTTATTGGTTATTTTTTTGTGTTTTTGTGGAAAGGAAATAAATGAGAAATAAATGGTGAAATCAAAATATGAACGGAAAGACTAATGTTTGTATAGTATGGTGTTATATAATGAGAAAATTGCAAATGCATGAATTAATTCATTGAAATTGTATCAATACATAATGAAAAATGAAAATTCAATCTTAAACAAAAAACAACAACATCCAAAAGCTCTATGAATGGCTAATGGAGTATAACACTAGATTACTTGTCTTCCCAGAAGACTGATGATGGTGCCTCGACTTCAACCCTGTTGGTGAGAGTGGTTCCTGGGGTGCACTGGAAAACATAATCCTCTGATTGATTTGAGCATTCCCCTTCAAGCATGGACACCAATCCCTGAGACTCAAACCCTGCGCAGACAAAATATGGCTTGGTGTGTGGAATAGGGAAATCTGCATTCTTATACTCAAACTGCCCCATGCGGGCCCGCGCTTTCCTTTTTGCTTCTTCCTTTATCCTTGTCTTGTCGGCTTTGGTTGGATTATAGCCTAGACCGAAGCGACTCTTGTTTCCGAGGGGCATCACTATGTCCTACTCCCTGCCCATATTTTCCTAGGCCCTTCCCTGGCTGGTATCCTTCCTTAATCATCATTAAGGCTGCTTTAGATGGATGTGGCCCTATCATCGATGCTCTTTCTACAAAGGTGGTGTTGGCAATTTCCAAAGCCTGGAATGAGGTTTCGAGTGCTTCCTCAACCGCTTCAATATATGGGGTATCAAAGGGCCTAGATACCAACATATCCTCTCACCTATTATTATCAACAACTTGCCATTAATGATGAATTTGATCCGTTGGTGCAAGGTTGAGGGAACTGCTCCTGCAGCATGGATCCATGACCTTCCTAGCAAACAATTGTACGTTGGGTTTATGTCCATCACTTGGAAAAGAATCTGGAAAGTACAAGGCCCAATTCTTATGGGCAATTTAATTTCTCCCATGACTTGTCTCTTGGACCCATCAAATGCCTTAACAATCATGGCACTTGGCCTCATATACGAGTAGTTGACAGAGAGTCTAGACATCGTTCTCTTAGTCATCACATTCAAAGATGAACCATTATCTCTGAGGACTTTGCCAATCACACAGTCTTGGAACATTACAGAGATGTGGAGAGGGTTAATGTGGCCATTCCCTTCGTGAGGTATTTCCTAATCGCTGAAGGATATAAAATTGTCAGCAACAATGTTATTCACGATACCCCCCAGCTTATCGGTAGTTATGTCTTGACTCACATGCATCTGATTTAAAATTTTAAGTAGCACATTCCTGTGAGGCTCTGAATCCATTAGCAATGAAAGTATGTATATTCTAGTAGGCGTGCGCCTTAACTGATCGACCACCTTATATTCACTTTGCTTTATGAACTTCAGGAATTCATTGGCTTGCTCCTTAGAAATCTCTTGACCATCTTTTAACTCATCCATGGGCGATCCTTCTTGGCCAATTTCTGGGATTGCTGGAGCATCAACCTTCTTTTTCCCCTTATAGATGGTGACTTTGTTTTTTCCCGTCTCTAGAGGCCCATAGACTCTGCCGCTCTAGGTAATTCTGTTGACTCCGACGATATTGGTTACTTCTAATGCATGTTCTGGTCGTGTGATGACCTCCCCGCCATACCTCCAAGGTACTGCTTTGTCAGGTAGTGTGATGACCTCCCCGCCATACCTCCAAGGTACTACTTTGTCGGATTCATAGGGAAACGGGTGAGGTATGTCTGCTACCATGGGCCCCATTTTCATGAGGTATGGGAACCATTGTGGTGAGCCAGATCTAGTGATATACCCTTTGGAATACTCAACACTGGTTCGAATTGAACCAATGTTGGAATGAATGTTATTATATCTTCATTGTCTCCTACTACATTGATTTCTGGGCATGTCGACCTTCTCCCCACAACTATCAATTTGGTATCCATCATTTTTTGTAATAACATTTTAAATTCCGCACAATTCTCAATTACATGGGCTGCTGAACCATGCATCTCACCACATCCTTCACCCTCTTTAGTTTCTTTTAACACTTCAATCATACCCTGGTTGCACATTTCCTTGAAGATATCTTTCATCGGGGTACGTACTTCGGACACATCCTTCAGGAAAGATTCCTCTTGGACCTTTTCAACAACATTCACCCTATGGTTCCCGTGATTCGGTAGAGGATTGTTACTGACATTTGGTGGTGATTGTCTAAAGTTGAGCCATTTCGAGTCGATGAGGTGTTGTACCTTGAATTTCAAGGCTCTACAATTCTCTATGGAATGCCCTACAGTTCTAGAGTGGTATGCACATGAGACATTAAAGTCGAACCATGGCCCTGGATTTGCAGGTATTCTTCCCGGAATTGGAGCTATAATCCTTTCTCCTATCAAATGTCTGCGTATGACATGGGGATAGGATCAAACACCATTCTCTTATCCTGAGGTGTATATCCCCGATTTTGGGTGGTAGTAGTGTTGTTTGGGGTTCTTGATTGATGGTGTTGATAGTTGTTTGTGCATGGCTGATACTGATAATTGTTGTTTGATTGCTTCTTGGAGTCGTTGGATACAAAATGTGTCTCACCCTCTTTCTTCTTCATTAACCCTGGTTTTTTGGTATTTGATTGGCCATCTATGATCTTCCCACTCTTGATCCTGATTTCGATCTTCTCCCCCACTCTTATTAGAGCTTTGAAGCTAGAGGCCATGGCAGCTACTAGGCGATCATAGTAGGGATTTTGCAAAGTGTCAACAAAGATAGAGAGTTTTTATTCTTCTTCTTCTAGCCTTGGAAGCACCTGATAGGCCAACCCCCTCCAACGTTGTGTGTACTCTTTGAAGCTTTCTTGAGGCTTCTTAGACATGTTTTGTAACTGTGTCCTGTCAGGTGCAGCATCTTCATTGTATTTGTATTGTTGAACAAATAAATTAGACAGGTCCAGAAATGTCTGAATGTTGGCCTTCTCTAGTCGAATGTACCAATTCATTGCTGCCCCAGCCAGACTATCCTGGAAGTAGTGGATTAGCAGCTTGTCATCTCCATGGTATGCTGACATTTTTCGGGCATACATGTGTAAGTGGCTCTTTGGGCAGGTCCTTCCTTTGTACTTTTCAAATTCCGACACCTTGAACTTTAGAGGCAGCACCACATCCAGCACGAGACACATCTCAAATGCATTCTTAAGGTCCGGAAAACTTACTCCCTCTATTGCTCTGAGCCTCTCCTCAATTAGGTTTAACTTTTCTGCTCCAGCATTGTCACCAAATTGGGCCCCTCAGGTTGTATGCCTATGGTATGTTCTAGAATTGTGTGGTGCATGTTTATTAATTGCAGCCTTTGGAGGGGGTTCGTAAGTGGGGTCTTCATCATGCCCGTTGATGCCCGCCAAGGGTGTTGGTTGCTCCAGATGAGCATTAGATTGTCCGTGTGGTTCATTCAGCTCATCCTCATAAAATGGGACATAATCAGAGGTCATACCATAGAATGGCCACTTCGTCACCACTTCCTTTTGTTGGCTCGTACCAGCTCCTTGACTAGAGTTGCCATTAGACAATTGAGCGGGATTGCTCTGTGGTCTCGCATTGATAGTTTGAGTGTTCTTCCATTTCTCACTTTGTAAAGCCTTCATCATGTTGAATATTTCATTCATTTGTGCTTTAAGCTATGCTAACTCGGACCTGCTGTCGTCACTTGTTACAGATTCTGCCATTTTCTTTGCTTGAAACCGAGTGTTATATTGGTGCTTTGAGGTAATAGTGGCAATACCTAATCACAAGAAATATTTAACACTGAAGTTAATTTATTCGAATGGTTTACCTGGCTTGTAGAGAGACCCTTCAATATAGCAAAGCACTTCATCCCGCATTCGATGATTAGGAAGCGCAATCCCTAGGTCGCATGTGGTTGATGACAATCTTTAGAGGAAACTCTAGGTTTCGGACCAAGATTACATCTTAAGACTAGTCTCTAGTAGTGTATAAGCAGTTTGTGTCAATTAGCCCTGTTTTTTTATATGCATATATAAGTGATGCCTCTGAGTGAAGATGAAAAGATTCTGACATTTCATTCATTTTTGAAAGATTACACGGAGTAAAGGGAATTTACATTAGACATTTTTATTCCCTTTCCCTCTAATTCAAAATCTTACAAATACAAATACATATTAGAAATGAAATTCTCCGTTGCTTTCATTTCTCCATCTTCTTAGCTGTCGGGCTACTCTGGAGCAATCAGATAGGAATGCTTCTAATGCTGGTCTTCCATTAATTTCGGGGTATGCATTGAGTTCATATCTGGGCCCATCAAAAATTTGTAACCAATCATCTGTAAAATCCCCGAGCCCATTAATCATGTCATTGCATCTCCTTTGCCACTGTTCATTGGCCCGTTCAGATTCCATGAGAGTTTCATCCCAACCTGCAATCCATTCTCTCTGTTTATTCACGAGTTCATCATAGGCCCCCATAAGATCCTTCAAATCAGCAGCATGTCGATCTTCTTTATGATTGGCCCTTTCCATGTCTAACTGATGGTTTGCCGCCATATCATCTCCTCTTCTATGAGCATGTTCTAGGGCCGCTTGGTAATCCTTTATCGTGCTTATTGCTTAGGAAACCTCTTTCTGACTCTTTTCAAGATCAGGCATGATTATCTCGAAGTTTCTTTCAATTTCCTTCTTTTCTTGCACAATGTTCATTGCAGTGCGATTTTTGGCTTTCAGACACTCCTTTAGATCGTTGTTTTCTCTTATCAACTTGAACTTGTCAGATTTAGAGCACATGCTAGCATAGTCCTTCTTAATGTTGGCCACCTCCTCTTGTAAATTTTTGTTGCACTTCTGGAGCTTCTCAACGGTGAACTCATACTTCTCATTTTGATTTCTTGCCTCCTCTAAACGAGCTTCCAAGAGTTTATATTTTTCGCGCCACACAATTTCATATGGTGAGGGGCCTCCATTATCTTTAGGCAAGGTTGGCTTTGGCATATATGTCTTCCTGATTCAATCGTTCCTCCAGGTTTTGTATTCTTCAGTGTAGAAAGTCTTACGCTCTCCCAACTTATTTTCTCCGAATAAGATGTTTTTTTGTAAATCCCTCCATGCTGATTCTACAGCCCCTTCAGGAGCTTCTTCATCCTTATACAAAAAGAAGAACCCTTGCAACTGCTCGTCTTTTATCTGATTCATTACCCATTTCAGTTGCCCAAGTACTAAGGCCGGCATGATAGCAATGCACCCTCTTGGCCCCATGAGTATCATATTAGGGTGATCCCCACAAGAATACATGATCTTATCATGGCGATCATACAAGCAACACTTGGTTCCGAAATTTCGGGCGATGACTTCCTTAAAAAGTTTTGCCCATTCACTAAGCTGCATTTCTTTTGTGGACACATTCCTGAACCTCCTGAGCGGATAACGACTTCCTAGACAGTAGTAATGATGCTTGAAACGTGTCATCATCCATATGTAGAGCAACTGAACACAACACCTGATTTTATTACCGCCTCTCATGTGACACTTCTGGAACGATAGAAAAGACACAACAAGTATGACAGGTGTTGGGTTGAATCCAAAGCGAATAAACTTGTAGAAAACATCAAACAGTGATTGGTCTATCATGTCATTCAGGAATGGAAACATGACCATCCCGTAAATGGCGAGAGCAAAAGCTGGTTTGAACATTTCCCAATTTTGTCGCTCTTCCATTTTGGCAATATGCTTCTTCAGAAAAACCCATTTGAGACCTATAGTTCTGGCCTGCTTTATAATACTAGATGGTTCAGGTTGCACCTTTAGAATTTTATCAATAGTATCTTCATTAACTTCCACAGGTTTAGTGAACGTATATACCCTCAGTCTATCCGGCATTAGTATTTCTAGCAAGACTTTGTATTCTTCGATAGTAGGTGCGACATCAACATTTGGGAATTCGAAGATTCTCAGCTCAGTATTCCAATACTGCACCGTGGTAGCCATAGCTTTTAGGGCCACACTGTCAACATGTATGAGGAGAAGATCTATCAGCCTCCCATACTCTTTTGCAAACTTCTCTTATATCTCATCTGGTATTCTAGGGATGCAATCAATCAAGAAACCGACATCATTACTATGCATATCTGCTTTTGAACATTTTCTTGGGCACGGAACACTGGTAGAGACTAGAATTGGTGAGGTCATCTTGTCACTTTGCTATATGAAGACGATCTCTCGAACAAACCTGGAAAAAGCTATGCGACAAGAGTTAGTAAAAATGCCATGAATGCATGAAATGCATGATAATACAAGATTTTATAAATGTCCAATCATAAGTGCAAAGTGCAGGCCCTAAGGGTCAAGACCTGTCCACGGGAAACACAACCCTCATCACGAAATATGAATTATCATGATATATTGTTTCATATCGTTCAGGTTGACTAGGGATAACGATTTTCTTGTCTCTAGCTTTATAAAATTACTCTTATGAGTATTTTGAATATGTCGTCATCATGATTGAAATACGTTAAAATAATGATGAAAAGCCAAATAATAACATAATGCGAGGGTAGGAAGTATGCTTCTTGTGCTTCATATGGGTAAGTCCTATGATGGATACAACTATAGGCCACATTCTTAGGGTGGGATACTAGGGCATGTCTAAAGTGGACACCTTGGTAAGTTCAAGACTCCTAAAAGGCCACCAAACTGTACCCCTCTCACAAAGGAAAAGAGAATCCAAATATCATAAGTTAGAAATGGGAGGGATCAAGCCCCATAGAGCATCTAACCCATGATATCGGTAACAGTTTGATCGGTTCATCACGCCAATACAAGATTAGGCTTTAGGCCGGCACCGGCAAGGCATATGTCCCTTCTAATCCTAACAGACATATCTTTAATACCCGGGTATAGGGCATATGTGTGTGCGAAGACATTGTGTACTTACGTGTTGTGTGTGAGAAGCATACAAACCTTTTTAGATAAAAACCCCTCGACACTACAAAACAAACTCAAAACATATATACATAAGTACAATTAAATATATACAGAAAAGTCAAGAAAAAAATATGCTTTAAGGGGTACACATGAATTTATGCGATTATTTGCTTCAAGCCTAACTCTCTTAGGATGTCCCCAGTGGAGTCGCCAGCTGTCGCGCCCCGATTTTTGACCGAAACCGGTCACACAACTGATTTGGAGTCGCCACCACGTTTTTGCGGTCAAAACGTACAACACCCTTACGACACCCAAACATTGGAAAGACTTGGCCTTTGAACTAAATCTCTGGACTCAGGAGTCGATTACGAATCGGGGAAGGTATTAGTACCCGGTTCGCCTGTTATCAAGCGGTACCCACAATAATCGTATAGAACTAGATATATCATAAAGCTTGTTAAATCAATTAATTATTTACAAAAAAGGTTTTTATTTTTTTTATTTTTGTGTCTGACAAGAGTTCGTCCTGCTCCTACGTATCCTCGGGTGCAATAGGGAAATCAAGATTTACGTAGTTCTTAGGTAGAAAATATTTGTGTGTTGATTAATTTTAGTTAATGAAAAGTGGTTTGACTTATATCATCTTATCCATATTAGCGAGAAAGAAGAGGTAGTACGAGAGTCACTCACCGCTTTCTTACTAACATGATAATATAAAAAAGGGACTCAAATTGTCAGTTGCTAAGGTTAAGAATATATGCACAACTTTGCCCTACATCAGTTTACCCATTTTAAAATAAAAGAAGAGGTAGTACGATAACCACTCACTACTTTTGACTAAATAGGATAATGAGATAAGGGTTTGGTATATATTGCCTTATCCATATTAGAGAGAAAGAAGAGGCAGTACGACAGTCGCTCACGACTTTCCTATTAAAAGGATAATAAAATAGTACTCAAGTTGCTACTTTTTCTCTAACATTAGCACTTGAAACATTTTTTTTCTCTCTTATTTAATTAATTTTATAAAAAAATTATTATTTCAAAAGGTTTACATCATAAAACGCTAATGATTGTGACTCTCGGTTATTTCAAAGATTCAAGTCATAAAATACTAACGATGTGACTCTCGATTATTTCAAAAACTCATATCATATCATATTAATGATTGGACTCTTAATTCAAATATTAAATATAATTTCAAAAAATAGTATCTTATTTATTGATGGTTCAAATAAATTTGACATATTAATTATTGACGAATTTTTTATATTTACAAGAAACGACATTAATTTATAATTGATTACTTTATTTTGAAATTTGTCAAAAATGAATCTTTTATTAAAAGTTGGGGTAAGACTTTAGAAGATAAGGACGATACCGACCATCTACCGCCAATCTCATTACCCTACAAAGAAGAAGCAGTACGACAACCACTCACCACTTTTTATTCAATGGGAAAAGAAGATATGGTTCAGTTCGTTCACCAATATCTCAAATTCTTACTCAAACTCTAGAAAATTTTAAGATTTTTAATTTATATAATAAAATTTATCCTAAAACTCTTAAGTATATAACACAAGTTTGTTAACAGTTTTTTTTATGACATAATACTCATAAAAACCTATATATAATACAAATAACAAACCATAATACATACAAAAAAAATAATAAAATAACTTGAAACATAAACAGGAACTAGATACAAATTTAACCAATATATACATTGTGTACGTGATACAGAGGGGATGAAGACCCCTGGCCACGACTAGGGGGTTTGCCAGACCCCATGGTGGTTCGCGTTAGTGCCACAGTGGCGCTCTGCTGAGCAGTGGTGCTCTCCGCCAACTCCTCTACCTCTCTCAAATAAAATAAGCACATACAAACTATCCCTGGAATGTAGAAACTATCCCTAGAATGTAGAGGTACTATTAGGCTGATTTTTAAATCCTTTCCATTGAGCCTATTGTTCATAATATATGTAGTGAATGTGAGATGAGAAAGTAATGCCATAGCATATGTATTTAAATGTATATGAACATAGCAGTGTTAGTTAAAGATATAGGCATACGACAATAATCTCTAACAAATAAAGAGAAGGAGATAGAGAATTAGAGTAAGTATAAAAACCTAATGGTATTGCTTTGCTTAATGAAAGGTGGTTCCAAGAGAAAAAGGTTCTCCTGCCTATTCCTTACTCTTCAACTCCTTCTTTTTCTTTTCTCTCTCACTATCTCTTACTTTATCTTTCTCTTTCACGCAAAAAAAAAGATTGCTGAGTATTTTTGTTGTTAGTAAAGCCTTGTAACTCATATTAAAAATTGTCAACAAAATGTTGGCTGCCATATTTATCAGTGGAGTTATGATTGTTTTTAGTGTGTTTAAAGTATATAGAGTCCCTTGCCAACAGTTGGAACTAGTTATGGTCGAATTGGTGATGCTCCTAGCAGTTTTGTTGGTGGTCCAAGCAATGTAGGCATGTGGAGTAAAGGCTGGTCGGAATCCAAAGTTGTCCAGCCTTGTGAGGAAACATCGAACTATGAAGGTTTGTAAGAATCCTATGTTGATCAATCATTACTTAGCCTTTTTAATATATTAATTATGCAAGTAACCATGTAGGTTATTCTATTGTACAACGAGTCATTTGTGAAGTGTCTTGCATACTTGTTAGGTGTGTAGAATAAGTGGCTAAATGGAATTCTATGTTGGTCAGGCACAAATGAGTCATTTAATATGAAATTAGGCAAGTAACGAAGTGGTTATTCTCCTTATTGTTAGGTATCAGTGGCAGAATACACCTCGAAGGGGGGTTGAATAGGTGTGGCGGAGCTCAAGTTTTGTTTTTTGGGTTTTTGCACACTAGCTGAAAAATGGCAAGTTAATCAATTATACATTGTTCATAATCGATTAAACACAGTAAAAACAGAATGCAGAAAATCTTGTTTAACAGCTCTTTTGCAAGGCAGGTTACGAGAAATCAGGCAATGATGTAACAAATATTTTTACACAAAATGAAGCTAGTTATAACACAGAACCAATATAAAAATTATCATGTTAAATCATGCAATATTACAACTTTAAATGTAAAAGAGAAAGGGATAGAAAAAATTGCGCAAGGATTTTATCCTGGTTCGTTTTGCGGTCCACTGCAAAACTACATTCAGGCTTTCCCTTCTGATCTTGGGAGATTTTCTTCTTCACTATAGAACACAATGTATAGTTACATACACGCTTCTAATTACAAGACTCGAACGCTCCTTTCTTGGAACCCAAAGAACTTCATCACCCTTGGTTTGAGCTTTCCTAAAATCGCCTCCCAAGAAAACCTTTCTTACCGCGATTCGGCCTCAGCCATGGTATCCCTCTTTATCCCAAGACCTCCAAGTCTTTGTGAAGAACACCTTACCTAACCGCAGCTAGGATTTTCCTAATCCTTGAATTACAATGCTTTGAGTTATGAATGAGTACTTAATACTTGGATTTTACAATAAAGATCAAAGACTAAAACCTAAGCAAGAACTCACAAGACTTCCTAGTCTAATATCAATATACATGCATGAGGTTTCTGAAATTTTGCAATCATTAAAAATATCTCCTTTCTTTCCAAGAAAACACAAGAATGATGCCAGAAAGCTTTTCAAAGAACACGAAATATGAATATGAAACTTAAAGCCTTAGCATGACCTAATTTTTCTCCTAATGCAATATCCAATATTTTCTCCTAGATATGACAGTGAGTAACTAAAAAATATGCAGAATGAATGATTTAAAAATGTATGGATTCTTATGCCATATATGCTGAGATTTCAGTTTAAATAGAAAGTTGTCTAAAGTCTCAGTTAATCGATTAACAGTTTGTTGAAAATAACGGTTTTCAGTTTTCTGTTGAAACTGTGATTCTGTTAATCGGTTAACACTATTTATAATGGATTAACAGAATTCATAATCCATTAAATAGTGTAAAATCAGCTTGTTAATGCATGGTGAACTACTTATATGATATATGCTCATGCAATACATGATTTCCAAATATAATACCTTTAATGCATAAAATCAATGTATTCAAATGCATGAACCTAATTATCATATATTTCTAGATGATGTCTCATTTTAGCAGATTAATTACTTTATTAAGTCTTGTGAGACTCACACCTAGGTTTACCTAACCTAGACTCAATATATGTGGGAGGCATATTAGACTTCTAAAAAGATAATAAAGAACTATAACCTAAGTCATCACTTGAGTCCTTGGCATCTTAGACTCAATAAGTCACCACTTGACTCCTTGGCATGTTGTTTGTTGAATGATCTTCAAGCTTGTATTCATGTTTGTCTTCATCAAAACATAGATCAATCTCCAATGGTGCACTTCACTTTCACTTATGCCTTATGACTGTGTAGTAATATATATTAGGCACATAAAACTATGTAAATGCATGGCTAAATGGCATCTGATGTTGGCAAACCATGAGTTAGTCTTTTAATGTCTTAATTAAGCTAGTGAAGTGTTGTTACTGTGTGAATTTCGTGGGAGCCAAGCTTGGCCAGCCACGCTTATATGTAGACATATGATTTCATGAAAGAAACAAGTTAAATATTGTTGGGATAATATCCATTTAGTGAGAATCGTCTCCTAATTTCTTGGTTGAACCAAGACCCGTTTGTTCTTATCAAGAGTCCAAAGTTCTTGCAGTGAACTACACCTTGGTTTATTAAATAGTTCACCATTGTTTGTGACACTCATCTTATCAAGAAATCCAACTTTCTTGTGGCAATCTTTACTTTGGCTTATAAAAGTTCTTGTTTGTGGTGCCTTACCACCTCAAATCTTACCCAATTTCTTTTATCTTACTTATATAAGTTTGTGCCTTATTAACTAGGCCAAATTTGATATCTAACAACGCCTATGCAATAGCACATTCCAAAATAACACTGTTAATAAAAAAGGCGGAAGCTAAACAATAGCGCATATTAAAGCACGCGTTTATAAGCGTTGTTGAATGAACACTGTATTATAAGTGTAATATTTCACAACATACTTTTAAGTGTGGGCTGTTATCTGAAATATATTCAACAACGCTTCGTTAAGCAAGCGTTATTGAATATTACATATCAACAACGCCACATTAAAGAAGCGTTGTTGATCAAGTCTTAAAATTATTATCACATATTTTTATTAATGTCATTAAAAATTATATTGACTTTAATGTCATTATTTGCATGCCATTATTGGTGTTATTATTTGAATGTCAATAAAAATCACAATTACTTAAATATTCTACATATTTAATTAGTTGTTATTAACATTATGTCATTATTTTAATATATGTATTTTTTAATTGACAGTTGTGTCATTTTTTTAATTTGAAGGCTCTTTAATAACACTATCTCAAGATTGCGCTGTTAGTTAACATATCATCAACATCGCTTGTGATAGTGGGCGCTGTTGTAGAGTACTCAGCAACAATGCTACCTTAAAAAACGATATTGATGAGTACTTATCAACAACACATTCTTAAATAAGCGATGTTGATATGTTACGATGTTTTAAATATCAGAAGTTGAAGCACTAACCTCTACATTCTCAAAACTTCTACAATAAAAAAATCTCAAACCCTCTAAACTTACAAACACTCAGAAACCCTCATACAACTTCAAAAACTTCATCAATGGCTTCTCACAATGATGATTCCAATAGTGGTGATGATGCAACAGTACATACTACTCCTTCCAAATGTCATCCCCGTGGAATGACTTGTATGAAGAAGGTGATTTGTACAAGAAGTAAGAACGTGAAGATACCAGTTGAAAGGAACACAAAAGGTCAACCATTAAACAAGAAAGGTGGCAATACTTTGGTAAGCTTCATCGGGGTCACGGTTAGACGAAATGTGCCTATCACATTCAGATCTTGGGACTGATGTTCGGTTGAATCTCGTGAAGAAGCGTATTTGGAATAAAATTACAGTAAGTTTTCATTTACATTTTTATATATTTATGTTTTCATGTAATGTATATGTGTTTTCATGCAATGTATATACGTTTTCATACACTGTATATGTATTTACGTGTTGTATAGTAAAAATGCAATGTATATGTGTTTTCATGCACTGTATATATATGCATCTATTTACTGTTTTTACAGTTTTGATTTATGTGTTGTATTTATGTGTTTTAGTCAATTTTTGATGTTGGTGAGGAGCACAAGGATTACATCCTTAAATCGGCTGGAAAGGCTCTCTAACAATTCAAAACCGATGTCGGAAAGCTTGTTAGAGATGGCGATGACAAACCTAACCTTCAAATTCCAACCAGATATGTAAATCATATTCAAGAGGAGGATTGGAAGACTTTTGTCACTCTACACACACAAGACGAGTGTTTCTTGGTAAAATAATATTCTTTTTTGTATATGGACTTTGTACTTATGCTTTTGTATATATATATATATGATTGTTGATGTTACTGTTGTTTGTTTTCGTAGAAAGTTAGCAATAAAAACTACAATAAGGCATCTAAACCTCTGTGTCCGTACAGAGCTTCCCGAGCAGGGTATAGAGTATTTGAAGAAAATATTATAAGTATTGTTAATTTTTAAGTACATTATTAGTTATTTTTGTATCCATAATTAATTACATTATTAATGGTTATGTTTTTGAAGCTTGAGCAAACCGATACTCCTTCGAGTTCACACGCAGTAGATCTTGATGTTCTTTGGTTGGATACCCGTAAGAACAAGGAAGGCGTAATTGACAATGAAAAAGTTCAAGAAGTGGCAAAACATGTTGTAAGTGCTTATCATTTAGTTAAACTTGATTTTCATATTTTATTTATCAATGTGATCGATTAATTAACACTATGTGTTTTCTTGATGTGCAGGTTACCCAAAAAGAAAATGAAGAGCTAAATACTCCAGACAATCAACACAAGATACTTAATGAGGCTATAGGACTGCGTCACTACCCGGGCCGTATCTGGGGGGCAGGTTTTGGGGTGACCAAGAAATCATTTGTAACCCAAAAGAAGTGTGCTACCCGATCCAAATTGGATCGAATCCAAAAACAATTGGACTTTCTCATGAAACGCTACAGTCAATTTGAACATCTACTTGAACTAAAGGATGATGAAGTTCGCCAAGCTAGTGATGTCCCATGTAGCGTCAACAAGAGTTGCTCAAAGGCTATTCATCAAAACATTACCGTTCCTGAGGTAATTTAGCATTAACTAATTTTTATTTGTTGGCTCTTTAGTTTAATTTTGGTCGTAAACTAATTAATTGTATGTTTTAACTAACATTTAGGGAATCAGTATATGCAAACTATTCTTGGACATCCCATTGAGGCGATTAGTGGGTGTTGGTAAAGTGCACAACTCATCCGATATGATGGTACACAATGCACCTATCCCGCCCAATCATGTGAATGTCACAATTGAGGTTGCAATCGATGATGATGCATTGTTGCCAATTCTTCTTGATGAGGATATCTTGACGGTTGGAGGGGCTATAGGCACTTTTGTGGCTTGGAAAACAATCCTTGTGCTCGTAGTGCCAAATAAGTTATGATTTTCACCTAATGCTAATTAATTCTTAATTATTATATGTTTTGATCTGTAAGTGATATATTTTGCATTGAATATTTCAGGGTAGTGAACATTCTGCGCCACACTCCGCAACCATTAAAAAGGAGTCAATGACATCCCCTGCTCCCCAAAAAGTATCGAAAAAGGGAAAGTTGGGACTTCTAAGCATCGCTCCAAGAAGAACAAAGGGTTGATGAAGAAGCAAGAATCGTCGGGGGATATGAGCTCCAAAGAATCGCATATACCCTTATGCATTCAACTATTCAGGCATGTACAAAGTTTGGGTGTGGATGGACTAATCATCGTACCACTTCCTTTCGAGGTGTTCGAGGTTGAAATCCAAGAATACATTGGCATCAATGAAGTCAAGGATGTCTATGAATATGTGTGGATAGGTGCAAGTATTGTATGTGTATATGCAAGGTAAATTATGTTTTCTTAACATTTTACTTTTGCCTTTAATCACTATTGACGTTATAATTAACTAACATTTGTGTTATATATATATTAGGTACTTGTATGACAACCTTATCAAGAAAGATAAGAAGAAGATGATGTTATTATCACCATATTCCACTATGGCGCCAAGCAGTGCCACCATTAAGAACGTAGGGGATAAGACAAAATATGTTGTAGATGTTATGTTCGAAAGTAAAGATTCTGAAGATTTATTCCTAGCACCTTTTAATACCGGATGAGCATTTTGTACATGTTTGTCTTTGTGTTATGTACTTAAAATTTCATAATCGTATGCATATATTTTGTTAGGCAACATTGGCTTCTTGTTGTCGTTAATTTGATCGAGGAGCAAAT
The DNA here is from genome assembly GCF_001865875.1 of Lupinus angustifolius. Classification (NCBI taxonomy): domain Eukaryota; kingdom Viridiplantae; phylum Streptophyta; class Magnoliopsida; order Fabales; family Fabaceae; genus Lupinus; species Lupinus angustifolius. The sequence goes on from NW_017715483.1 coordinate 33,150, forward strand.
ATACTACTTTGACTCATTGAAATATGGTGATCTGAACAAGTACACCGTTATGAAAGGAATCTTCACTAAGTGAGTGGACTATTCATTTAGTTGTGTATTAATTAAGTATATTTTCTATTGTTTAGTAATTAAGTACATTTTCTGTAGTTTAGAGAGCTGCAAATTTCGAGAGCTCATAATGTTCGTCCTAAATATTTATCAAACAACATCAAATGAATTCATGTAAAGATATTGACACAAATCATCAAACAATTATATATATATATATATAATATATATATATATATATATAAGTATTAATCATATTTTAGTCAAGGTTATACTTATATGCTTACTTGATTATAATTGTAGACCCCCTGCCAAACCAACGACAAAGATTGTGACTATTATGTGCTGAACTACATGAAGGAGATTATTTAGTAGTGGCCAGCTCCAGTCTAGTTTCATGCAGAGTCATACACATAAGACCAAGTCACCCAGATTAGGGAAGATTGGTCTAAATATGTACTTAATTTTAAAGAGTATTATAGGGAATTCAATGTATAAATTAGGTTGTAGCATAGGAATTCAATGTATAGTCACACAAATATACAACAATGTAATCAGTGTATTTAGTTATTATGGTGTAATCAGTGTTCTGTTCTGGTGTATATGTGAGGATTCTGTTCTGTTCAACAATGTAATTTTGTTGTGCAATATTTGTATCTGTTTTGTAGCTTGACTTATATATTTGTTCAATATATGCTTCGTGTTCTATGTTTTGGATGTGTTTTGGTGTTGTGATGCATGTTTATGCTTAACTATGTAGAATTATGAATCAGTATATACAATAGTTCTTATTTAAGTATGCGTTGTTGTATATACCTATACCACAACGCTTATTTAAGTAAGCGTTGTTGAAGTGTCATATACAATAACGCATACTTAAATAAGCGTTGTTGTATACTTAGTTATTCTATATATGTAATTGATTAATATTATTTGAATGTCATTAATGCCGACAATAAATATGTGATGATAAAGACATGTATTTACCAACACCTTCTTAATATGCGTTGTTGAAGACTCCGACCAGACCCTATAAACATAAAACTTTCCCACACACACACATATTCTCTACAATCCCAAAACTCATTTACTCAGCAGTGAAACTCATTTACTCTCAAAATCATTAACACCGAAAATCATTTACTCACAAAGTCACTCAACACCGAAAATAATTTACTCTCGTAATCATTCTACCTCATAATCACTCTACCACAAAATCATTCAACACTGAAAATCATCACTTATTCAACACAGAAAATCATCACTCATTCAACATCGAAAGTGAGTTTTATTTATAAATATTTTGGCTTATTTCATATATTGAGTTTGATTTCACCTTATTACATGAGTTTTTTTTAATGTCCAAATTGATTTCACCTTATTTCACTCATTTATCTTGTAATGAGTTAGGGTTTCCTCTTTCAACTTATTACATGAGTTAGAATTCAATTTACCCCTTAGTTACCATTTTCGAGGAGAACATATAAGAACTACAAATTAAATTATCCATATAAAAATTAACATGAAAAAATAAACAATATATTTGAAAGTGAACATCCCAAAGTATAATGTATCTCACTCAAAGTTCATTTCACTCAAAGTATAATGTATTTGTTCCACTCGAGGAGCTTAACTCCAACTTTTAGTGTTTCCTAAAAGATTTAACTCATCAATATTTTTTTTCAATTCCTTTCTATAAAATGGATCGAAATTGGATGATGGTCAATCGATTGACAAAGGAGTATGAGGATGGAGTCAAATATTTTGTTAGGTTTGCTACTGATAATGCTGAAAACTCGAATAAAATTATTTGTCCTTGTTTAAAATGTTGTTATTACAACCGAGTTACTCCTAATGAGTTAAAAGTTCATCTAGTATGTCACGATATCGGCTAGAGTTACACATGTTGGACAAGGCATGGTGAGAAAATAGATGTTATGGATTGTCCTGAGACACATATGAAAGAAAACAACACAAATGCATATGAAGGGGATCGTTTTGAGGAAATGGTAAATATTGTCGAAGAGGGCCTTCAAGATTGTCCTGAGATATTTCAGCGGTTGATAAGTGATGCTCAAAAACCATTATATGATGGTTGTACTAGATTCACTAGATTAGAAGTAGTGGCAAGGTTGTATAAGTTGAAATCAGTTAATGGCTGAAGTGATAAGAGTTTCACAAACCTACTTGAACTTCTGAAGGATATATCATCGGAGGATAATGTGCTCCCTTCTCGAACCTATGATGCTAAAAAAATGTTATTATCCATTGGCATGGACTACAATATGATACATGCTTGTGAAACTGACTGTATCTTATTTCTTAACGAGTATGCTTCGTTGAAGTTTTGTCCCAAATGTAATGCAGTGCATTATAAGAAGGAAGACTCAAATCCCAAAAAAGTGGTATGGTATTTTCTCATCAAATCAAGATTTAAGCGTATGTTCGGTAATGCTAAATATGCAAAGAACTTGACATGGCATTATGATGAAAGGACTAAAGATGACAAGCTTCGGTAACCTGCAGATTCTCCTCAATGGAAAAAAAATGATCTTGACTATCCTAGTTTTGGTCAAGAATTAAGAAATCTACACCTTGCATTGTCAATTGATGGAATTAACCCATATAGTGTACAAAGTAGCTCCCATAGTACATGGCCAGTGATATTGGTGATATACAACTTACCTCCTCTCTATGCATGAAGCGCAAATATGTGATGTTATCTATGTTAACTTCTGGACCTAAACAACCAGGAAATGAGATAGACATATAATTGGCTCCATTAATTGAAGACTTGAAGCAAATGTAGGAGACATGTATAAATATATATGATGCGCATAGATAGGAAAGATTCAACTTGAGGGCTATGTTGTTCGGCACTATCAGTGATTTCCCTACATATGACAATTTGTCAGGATATAGTACAAAATGGCATTTTGTATGTCCTGTGTGTGAAGACAATACTCATTCAATAAGGTTGGAAAACTATAAGAACAATGTCTTCCTTGGACATCGTAGATTTCTACATTCTGATCGTCACTATCGATGATTGAGAAAAGCATTCGATGGAAACAATGAAGAAGGTCGTGCTCCTTTGTCGTTGATGGGTGACCAATTATTTCAAAAGCTAAAGGGTTGAATAATAACTTTGGTAAACCTTTTTCTGGAGAAATGGTCACAAATAGGTGGAAGAAAAGGTCAATCTTCATTGAATTGCCATATTTGAGCTCATTATATGTAAGACATTTCCTCGATGTAATGCATATTGAAAATAATGTATTTGAAAGTCTCTTTAGTACCTTACTAAATGTCCCTAGTAAGACCAAAGATGGCTTGAATGCAAGATTGAACTTGGTTAGCATAGGAATAAGAAAGGAATTGGGACCGATAGTGAAGGGAAAATGTACATATCTACCTCCAGCAGCTTATACTTTATCGAGGAAGGAGCAAATAGAATTTTGTAAGTTTCTCGACGGTGTTAAAGTTCCACAGGGTTACTCTTCCAACATTCAGAACCTCATATCAATGAAAGAGCAAAAGTTAAAAGTTCTGAAGTCTCATGATTGTCATGTACTCATGGAGCATTTCTTGCCTATATGCATAAGGTCCATTCTACCTAAAAAAGTGCGAGGAACCATAACTAAGTTATGCTTCTTCTTCAAAGCAATTTGTAGCAAAGTGATTGACCCTGATAAATTACCTGCATTGCAAAGACAAATTATTTTGACTTTGTATGAGCTTGAGATGTATTTCCCACCATGTTTTTTTTACATAATGGTCTATCTAAGCATTCATCTTGTTCGAGAGACACAACTATATAGCCCTTCCTGTATGAGATGGGTGTACCCTTTTGAGCATTACATGGAGACATTAAAAGGCTATATGAAGAACCGATCAAGACTAGAGGGTTGTATTGTTGAGTGATATATTGTTGAAGAAGCTCTTTACTTTTGTATCGGATACCTTGTCAATGGTGATTTCATAGGCCTTCCAAAGCCTCGCTATGCGAAAAGAACATTAGGTAAATGGATTATTGTGAATCAAATACTCACCATCTCAAGAACCGAATTGGAGCAAGCAAACTTATATGTTTTACACAATGCCGACGAGGTTGAGCCATATGTTGAAAGACACAAGGAGATGCTTAGGAAGTCTAACTCAAGTAAGAATAAAAATTGGCTTCCGAAAGAGCATAATTGGTGTTTCATAAAGTGGCTAGAAAATCACATTGTTCAGGAGTTGAATACAAATGCACATTCGATTTATGAAAGATTGAAATGGTTAGCTAATGATCCAAGTATTCATGTCTTATCCTACATTGGTTACCTAATTAATGAGTTCACAGTTTATACAAAAAAACAAGATGATAAAAGTAAAATGCACAATAGTGGTGTGACTATTGTTGCTCGTACTTTGTATATGTCAAGTGCCAAAGATAGAAACCCAATATATGTGAGTATGTCATAATTTGGGGTCATTGAACGAATATGGGAATTGGATTACACAATATTTTGATTGCCGATTTTTTGTTGTATGTGGGTTGATATCAACAATGACTTTCGAGTTGATGAGTTAGGGTTCATGCATGTGGATCTTAATCGGCCAGGATATAAAGATGAGCCATTTATTCTAGCATCACAAGCTCAACAAGTATTCTATGTTAGTGATCCATCTGATAAGAAATGGTCTATTGTTCTTTTGACAAAAAAATAATCATCAATAATATTGATCACCAAGAAAATGAAGATATTGATACCGAAGATGATCCTTTTTTTAGGATGTCACAATTGCATGAAAGTGGACCAACTAGGGATGATGATTTATATACAAGAGATTATCACAATGAAGGGTTTGGGTGAATCAATATATTCCTCCAAACAACGATATTACAAGTAAAAAAAGATCAAAGAAAAGGAAAAAATAGACGCATGTCTTTGTATGTAATTTTATGTACTTTGCCAAAAATAAATGGTATGAGAATATTATTTGTAATTTGTATTGTATTGATTTTTATGTATAATACATACTATTTGGATATACATTCATGTATTAATGTGTATGTGCTGTTGAGAATATATATCTTTGTTGTTGAGTATAAATATATGTCTTCTTGATCAATGTATATGTAGGGTATTAATGTGTCTTGTTGAGAATGTTTGTCCTCTGTGTTTCACAAATGTATATGTAGGTGTGCAATAATCAACAAAGCATGCTACTAGAAGCTCCTGCATGTGCTATTGTATATGCAATTTAACAGCGCACATAGTATGAAGCGATGTTAGATATTTGACCAAAACAACAACACACTGTAAACAATATGTTGTTGTATTGTATATATATAACAACAAACATTGTTGGAAGCACTATTATATATCTAGCATATACAACAACGCTTCCTACAATTTGCGCTATTGTATATATACAATACAACAGGGTGTTATTTATAGTACGTTGTTTTATTGGTCACATATCTAATAGCACACAATGGAGGAGTCGTTGTTGTATGGTTTACATACAACAGGACCCTTGAATGCACTGTCAAATAAGGATATATGCTACTACGGTCACATAGACCGCGCCCGAAAGCGCTCTTATATACCTGAAATACGCATTGTTAAACTGCATATCTGGCGTAGTGATTGTTTAATACAAATCACAAAACATAACAAGTACACCAACCAAGATAGATCATCCAAAAAGGAACCCTCCCTCGTGGAGGTTCACATCAAGTAGCATCAAAGCTAATCTCTTGCTTGGTGTCATCAAAATTGTTTCCTATTTGATACATGTTGTACTTTATTTACTTTCTTCTACTCAACTAGAAGTGTCAAAGTTAAAATATAAAAATAGAAAATAAAAAACAAAACAAAAGAGTCGTGTCAAAAGTCAAGTATTGTTGGGTATTTCATGTTACATAAAAAACAAACACTTTAGCCACTTTTGTTTTGGTAAGTTTGAGTGTCTTTCATTCATTGACCTTTTGGAAAATCTTGATGAATTGGTTCGATTAAGAAATAGTGGAGAGCTTGAGTGAATTGAGTGATACAAATAAACACTTTAATAGAAATAAAAAGTGAGAGAATGAAAAAAAAAATGTCTAATTAAGAAGATTGTCGTCCAACTTTGTCCCTAAGGATAACATCGTTGCAAGAAATTATGACTACTCAATTCCAAGCCCTCCAAAGAAAATGGAATAAATGAGGATTCAGTATGAGAGGTGGCTTGAAGTCCATGAAAATGGAGATTTAAGTAACTATGAGCATGAAATGAGGAGAAGGCTAAGGGAGGAGAGGAGCCCAAAAGGGGAGAAGGCATGAAGATGAAAAACTTGAGGAGATCAAAATAAAAGTCTCTTGTTTTATTGGATGAAATGATCTAGAAGCTTATTTGGAGTGAGAGGTAATGATAGAGCATATTATTGATTATAAATCTTACAATGAAAGCAAAAAGGTGAAAGTGGTAGCCTTGGAGTAAAAGAATATGCATTAGTGTGGTGGGATCAATTCCAAAAGGAGTAGAGGAGGTGTGGAGCCAAGCCTATTAATACTTGGGAGGAGATGAAAGTTGCAATGATGAGAAGATTTGTCCTCCATTCCTATAAAACAAATACATTCACCACAAACTTCAAAGGCTCACCCAAGGCACAAGTAGCATGGATGAGTATTTTTAAGGAGATGGAGTTGGCCTTTTTATGGTCAAATTTCCATGAAGACTGTGAAGCCACTATGCCATAGTTTCTTTATGGCCTAAACCAAGACATCTAGGATGTGGTGGAGTTGCAACACTATGTGGAGCTGGAGGACTTGGTACAACAAGCTATGAAGGTGAAACAACAACTAAGGAGGAAGAAGTCTAAGTATTCCTCAACTTCAACATCAAAGTTTCCATCTATAAGTTGTAAGGACAAACCAAAGAAGGAGGTTGGTCCAACCAAGGAGGGTGCATCTAACACAAAGGAGACCATGAGTACATCTCAAGGCAAGAAACTCATGTAGTCAACCACAAAGAGTCGTGATATAAAGTGTTTCAAGTGCCTTGGCCATGGACACATTGTTTCACAATGTCCAACTAGAAGAACCATGGTAGTCATGAATGGTGAGGTGGAGTCTCAATCTGAGGCTTAAAGTGAGGAGGAAAATGAGAATGATGCTTTAATGCCGGAATGTGACTTTCTAATGGTGATGAGGCTTTTGGGAAGTCAAGTCAAGGAGCATGAGGCAAGTCAAAGAGAAAACATATTTCATCCGAGATGTTTGGTGGAAGGTAGGGTATGTACTTTAATTATTGATGAAAGAAATTGTGTTAATGTGGTTAGTTCAAGGTTTCTTTCAAAATTGAACCTTGTAACTAAAGCACATTCAACTCCTTACCGACTTCAATGGTTAAGTGAAGTTGGGGAGATGGTTGTTAACAAACAAGTGGACGTTCCCTTTTCCATAGGGAAATATGAGGATGCGGTCCTATGTAATGTGGTAACAATGGAGGCCAACCGTATGCTATTGGGAAGGCCTCGATAGTATGATAGGAAGGTCGTTCATGATGACTTTTCTAACAAGATCACTTTCTTACATCAAAACGTCAAAGTGGTGTTATCTCCTTTATCTCTAAAGTAGTAAGTGAATATCAAAAGAAAATAAGGGAGAAAATGGAGGTAGAGATAAAAGAGAGGGTGAGAGAACAAAAGTATGAAAATAAGAGTGGAAAATAAAATTCAAAAAAATATTATTGAGAAGAAAAGAAAGATAAATGAGGGTGAAAAGAGAAAGGAGATTTTTCTTGCAAAAAGGAGTGAGGGTATGAATGCTTTGATTTCAAGGAAGTCACTATACCTACTCCATTGTAGGAAATTTTGCTTAACTACTAACATTTTTTTGCCTAGTTTGTTGACAATTGTTTTTAGGAAATTGATGATATCTTCCCTAAGGAAGTGCCTCGCGTTCCTCCACCCTTAAGGGGGATTAATCATCACATTGAACATACTCAAGTTGCATATATGAATTGTGTTGATTTACCAAGGACAAGCAATAATAATGATTGAATTTTCATGGTGATATATAATGTTTTTCATGTTGCTGATTTTTTTATTAAGGAGGTGCATAATGATGAATATGTGAAGAAGTTTCATTCACAAATGGAGGATAAAATTTAATATTGAACTGAAGGCTATACTAGGCGTGTCAACAAGGGGAGGAAGAAGTTGGTCTTTGATCTCAAAGGTGATGATGACTCTAATTTGAGGATAAATTTTCTTGAAGAAGGAGGGTATGATGTGTGCCAAGGGGGTACCCTACAATTTGGAGGACAAACATTTGCTCAATTGGTTAGGATTCTTATGGATGCACATTCGATATTAAGTTACGAAGATTCCAAGTTAATAAATTATATTAAGTCATCCATTTGCATTCAATAAAGTGAGAATTATAGATGTGGGGACGTGTGCATTATGTGCAGCCACACTCATTCATTCTTCACGTGGGTATTCAGCCTTGTTTAGACATCTCTTGTTTAGTTATGTTTGAAAATAAAAGCCTTGTAACTCATGTGTAAAATTGCCATCAAAGTGTAACTGTCATATTTAAAGGAGGAGAGAGAGGTGTGGGTAGTTATGAATTATGGTAGGAAGCCATGTTTATGAAGGGAGTTATGCTTGTTTTTAGTATGTTTCACGTATGTAAAGTCTTTTTCCAGCCGTTGGAATTCATTATGGCTGAATTGGTGATGCTCCTAGTCATTTTGTTGGTGCTCCAAGCAAGGTAGGCATGTGGAATAAAGGCTGGTTAAAATCTAAAGTTGTCTAGCCTTTAGTGAAGTCATTAAAGTCGTGTGAAGACTTTTTCCTTGCAAGGAAACGTGGAACTATGAAGGCTTGGAAGAATCCTAGGTTGATCAATTATTACTTAGCCTTTTTAATGTATTAATTGAGCAAGTAACCATGTGGGTTATTCCTTTGTGAAACCAGCCATTTGTGAAGTATCTCGCGTACTTGTTGGTCATGTAGAATAAGTGGCTAAATGGAATCCTATGTTGGCCAACCACAAATGAGTCATATAATGTGAAATTAGGCAAGTAACCGAGTGGTTATTCTCATTGTGCTTTATGATCGTATGGTAATATGCATTAGGCACATAAAAACGTATAAATACATGGATGAATGGTATCCATTGTTGGTCAGCCATGAGTTAGTCTTTTAATGTGTTAATCATGCTAGTTAAGTATTGTTAGTGTGCGACTTTCGTGGGAGACAAGTTTGGCCAACCACATCTGTACGTAGACATGAGATTTCATGAAATAAACAAGTTAAATATTGTTGGGAAAATATCCATTTAGTGAGAATTATCTGCTAATTTCTTGGTTGAACCAAAAACCCTTTGTTCTTATCAAGAATCTAAAGTTCTTGTTGCAAACTACACCTAAGCTTATCAAACAATTCACCATTGTTTGTGGCGCCTCTCTTATCAAGAAATTCAACTTTCTTATGGCGAACTTCACTTTGCCTTATCAAACTCTTGTTTGTGACACCTTACGAATCTTACCGAATTTCTTTTATCTTACTTATACAATTTCGATGCCTTATTGTCCAATACAAATCACAACACATAACAAGTACACCAAACCAAGATATATATATCTTCCTAAAAGGAACCACCCCAAGGAGGTTCACATCAAGAATCTGCGTTAATCCATAAATGGATCAATTAAGTTTATATACCATGTTGGCACCACTAGATATGACATAACCTTCAAGTTTTAGGATCAGTGTTATGAGAACTGGCCCGTACTAGACAGTCTGACCGGTTTGACGACCGACCAGACTTGAAAACGTCTTTGGTTTGTAGTCTTAACCGAATAAGAGTTGGACCATTTTGAACTGGAAAAATTCCGGTCTGAATGTGTTAAACCCGGTTAAACCGAAATAACTCGGGAAGTAAACCGGATGGTTTACTTAAAATTAAAACAAAAACGGAATAATACTCTAATATTTTGTTTTATTCTAATTCAAAAAATATTGAGAGATATTATTTCATCATAATTATTAATTATATAAAATTTTACATGTATATATAAATATATGTTTATTGATAAAATTATTAATTATATATAAAATTACTCAGTCCGACCGGACGGTTTAATCGTTTGACCCAGTTAAACATAATACAGGACTTCTTCCAGTTTAACGTCCGACTCGGGTTTCATAACATTGTTTAGGATATACACACCATATGGTTTCTTAATCCCTAAGTGGATATGCTTACAATCCCTAAGTAGATATGCTTACCAAGTCTCATTAGTATCTCAAATTGATATACTTGCACATGGCCATCTATTTCACAGTTTCCCTCAATATAACTCATGTTATATAGGAGGGACAAATAACATATCACAAACATTCCTCTATATGGATTGTCATATATCTTAGTAAATCCTTTGTGATCACATGTTTATAGATGACGTCAAATTTTATAATACACACAACTCCTCATGTTGGCAACCACGATGACTAATGGTCAAAGGACCATGTACATCATTGTCATTAGAATTGTTTGACACTCATAGTGATCCATGCGTGTAGTGCTCTCATTGTGGGTCAATTCAATACAACATTATTCCTTATATGTAGTTATGTAATTACTTAATATCTGATATTATGATTGGTGCGAAATAATCATTAATTGACCACATACATGTTCCAAAGTATTATAAATGCCTTTACTCACTGTCACACTCGACTTAGATATTTAAAGTTAATGTTCTTAGTGTCAATTAATAGGATCTCAACATCAAGTCATTTACTTATATCCTAATGTGTCCAACTAATTATCCAAAAAGGACCTTGTTATATTTATATAATTAAACAATTAACACACAAACACAATAAAGGAAATGTCTCATTATTTATAGATAATAATGTAGTAAACATTATGTCATCTTCTAGAGCATACATACACCAAATAAACGTCCACCTTCATATCAGATTTCTTATTCACACGATGATTTCAAGTTGTCGTTTTGAAACAATGTTTGATCGTGAATGATTCAAACTCACCTAGACTTAGAATTTCAGCAACCTGATAATAAAATCACATTTTTGCATAGAGACGTAAAGGAATAAATTTATTTAGAGCAACCTAACTTAATATGCATGTCATCTATTTTCTATACTTGTGTAATACAAAATGAACATTATTTTTTACAACATTTTTTAATCATGTTTTAACATGTCTACTAAACAAGACATACTACGGTTGTGTCATGTTCGTAACATTGTTACTACTCAAACATCAAAATAGATAGATACCGTTACATTAACCAGCAAATAGTGGTACTTGATAATGCATATATTGTATATTCTTGAATAGTCGATACTGTCACTTCTCTCACGAAACATATCTCCGTTTTGAATCTCTAATAGTGTGTAGATATGTAAGATTATACCTAACTAAATAAAACAAGACATCATAGATTATTATTGGGAGAATTAATTACGTAATGAGACAAGAAATTGCAAATTTAATATTGAAGAAACTATCATGGTCATTTTCTTGCTGAAGATTGATAAGATTGAGGATCAAACAAAGGAATATCATATTATGGCAACCAGAAACTGGTAACTAACATCAATCGAAAATTCTTCCAATCTATAACCACAATTTTTTTCTAACAACCCATTCAGAATATAACATATGAAGAGAACGCACATGGCCGTGGAGATAGAACGAAATAGAAATCAGCAAAGACACAATATGTTCTTTAAATTTCTTACAATAGAACATTCCATAGAATTGTTATACCACAAATGTCACATTATCCACCAATTATACTTACAGAAAGTAGGCATTACATGTTCCAAAAAATATATTTGAAAAAAGTGGTTGCCCCTCAAGTTTCTACATGTAATAGTATACATATTTAGGCAATATACATGCTATAACTCCTAAGCAAGGTTTAAAGAGTGATTTTATACACTTTCAAAACTTTAACGGTTCAAAACTGTCGAGGTCAAATTTTGACACGAATCTAAATTTAAAACCTTAATTGTAAGGAAGAGAATCTTGTCAACAAGAGTTATGACCCAAATGGTTTTGTAATCATCCGTTGGGTTCAAGTCTAAGTGTCAACAATACAAATTGATTTATGTGATCATCATGTTAAGTTAATATGTAGGGTAATCATTCTATTTATGTATCAAAAGTGTTAAGTAAAATGAGATAAAATCATCTTTAGTACTAGACCACCAAATACTGGAATAGAAGGATAAGAATAAATTTTTAATTCTTTATTGGTGTCACATAACAGAATTTGGGCCCTCTTTATAAATAGAGAGGATCTCAACTAGGGATGACAATGAGTCTGCATGAGTTCGAGTAGTGCATGACTTTGGTCTGCGCCATTGCTTTATTTTTTGACCCAGACCTGCTCCATTGCCAGACCCGTGCTAATTCCCGTTGTATCTGCTACCCGTGGAACCTTGGGTACCCACAAATTAAAAAATATTAAAAATAATTGTGATAAATTTACCTAAGTGTGTGTTTGATTCCTACAATCTTATATGTTATTTAGTCAATTAACAAGAGAAAAAATTATAAAATATAATTTAAAGTTATAACATAGTTAAATTGTCTATTAAACATAACTAATTTTATTCAAACAAACATAAAAAACAAAGTAACTATTTCAACATTATGATATAAAATTGATTTAGTAAAAATTGTTTAATAAACATGACATTAGATTACGCTGAATTAATAACAAAATATCATATCACACTCCTTGATAATATAAGATCATTGTTTAACAACATAACAACTACATTTATGGATTAATATGATATTAAAATTATGATTTAACAATATAAAATTACAATCATGATATTACAATTATGTTGCTATATATATATATATATTTAAGAAGGAATAGCGGGTTCGAGTATTTACATGTCTGGATACCTCATTACCTGGATTCAGACTCATCCAACAGTTGGTCTCAAAATCTCGAATCTCAATTACCTACGGGTTTAAAAACATGGACCCATATCCGATCCATTGTGGATATTATTTGCGGTATCCATAGGTCTGGGTACAAATGTACAATTGCCATCCCTAAATTCCCAACCCAAGCAAAGTTGTTTTGCATTTCTCTTTAGAGAGCATACTTAGCATTAAGGAGCCTAAACACTAGGGTAAACCTAAACAACATGGTGATCTAGATGTGCATTCAAGGGATACTTTTTTTTTTACAAAATGAACAGTATAAAATTTATAAATTGATTTGTGCTCTGCATCACCTAAAGCTAAAATTTAGAAAATGATGTTGACAGAGTGAGTGAAAGAGTTGTTATTATCAAGTAAAAAGATTATCTTATATTATCTTACAAGAAGAATATAGTAACCAAAATCTTGTTTTAACGCACACAAAAAATATGGACCACTTCCTTAGGAGCCATACATAAATTCTCTAAAGTCCGGCAATAAAGCAGTGCACGTTACCTAGAAGGTTAATGGTGACCCACCATGCACTTGATCCAAAATCAATCCACCTCAGATAATTGATTGGGTAAACCCATAAAGACAGTGCTTTATGGTCTCTCAAGAGTTCAGACATACCTTCTCCCCTAAATGTCAAATGCAAGGGACCCGCATGACCCTGACTGCACATTCACATTGCTAATTGGCTCATCTTTGGTGTCAGATAGGACTTGCCCAATAAGAATCATATATCTCAAATTGATTATGTTTTCAAATTCCAAGTCAATATAAAAATACTATTTTATATATTTAGATTTTTGTTTATTTTATTAAATCAGGACAAGAAATAGGGACAAAAATAAGGACATATAATCTATGTCCAACTTCCTTCCTGACCTAATCTATAGAATGAGTGCCACCAAACTTATCAGCTGATCACATGAAGAAAAAATTTACTTCGAAAATAAGAGATGTAGTAATATGGATATTTCAAAAAAGATGAGGTACTATTTTATTATAATTATTATTTTTTAACTGAATCTTGGAATCACATAATCAATTTCTCAGCAAGTTTTGAGTATTAATATGTCAGCACAGACAGTTTCATACTCTATAGATATTAGCACTAATCTTTTTTTTTTTTTTTATATTTTGTACTAATGATATTTCCTATATATATATATATATATATATATTTGCTTATTAATGTTCGTCTACTTAGATTTTTAAAATGGTGCACATCTCATTGCACCCGTATACCTATTGGTTAGGGAGGTTTTGGTGTGCAAGCAAACATAGAAAATAAGCTTAAATATGATTTAGGTATCAACATTTATTTCACATTTTAGCTTTTAAAGTTTTTAATCCTTTTATTTTTAGTCGAATTTTACTTTAATTTCCCTTGTCAACTTTGAATAGAAAGGTAAATGATAAATCCTCTCATTAAATCCTTATATTCACAAGAAAATGATATATTTCATAAGGAAATATTTTATTATTAATGATTGATTTAGTAGGAGGATAACGGAAAATACTAATTTGACAGAAAGTGAGAGGAATGAAGAAGTAAAGAAAATAGTATTTTTCATTGTTTGGTTGCATGGAAAAGAAGGAAGGAAAGAAAAAAATGGTGGACCCATGTTATTATGTTTTCTCTCCAATATTGGGAGGGAAACAAGTAGAAAAATTGGATTAGGATCGACTGTCCAAAAGTATATCCTAAATCATGTCTCAAACCAATAATGATAATGAAAAAATAGAAGAAATAACGAACATTTAATTATTTAATTGAAATGAAATGTTTTTAATGATTTAGAACATGATTTGGGACATACTTTGGGACATCAAATCATTGTTTGAGAAAATTATGACAAATTTTCTCATTACTAACTCCCTATATATTCAAAAATTTCATATTTTGTATAAGTCAAACTTATAAATATGGATAATTTCCTAAAATTCCAATGAAAACAAACTAACACATGCATGTCAATATAATTATTAATAAACAATGTATTAGTTTAGTGGTGTAAATTAATCCAGCTAAATCCACATAAAGACCAAAATATTAATGGTTCGATTCCTGTGATATACACTTGTTGGAAGAGAAAGTCATACACCACGAAAGAGATTAATTCCTTAGTCATGGGGTGATGAGATATTGTTAAGGGTACAAAAAAATGTCATTCTTAATAATAATTATATTATTTTCTCTTCAATTTCTTTCCATTTCCTATCATATAATGTGCCTGAGCATCTTAGGAAGGAATGAGTCTTGTCTATTACTGCCCACCTTTTGGGGGCAGACTTGATCCTTTTGGCCCCAGTTGAAGGTGAATGCGTCCAAGAAGTTGTGAACGATGCTGAAGAATGATTCCAGTCTATTTTCCGGTCCATCTCGTCCTGGACTATTGACTCGAAGATGGCTTGTAGAGATGTTTGGATTAGGTGCTCCGGGATACCGTTTCATGCTTGGTCATTGGATTTTTTTGACCTCATTGCTAAGGAATTTGGCTCTTTAGTTTCAGTGGATGTCGATTCTTCTTAGAAGGTCAGTATGGAGGCTTGTAGAATCCGCATTAGAACTTTGGTGACCCACATAATTGAGGAGCCTATCCAGGTATTCATCGATGGTAAGGAATTTATTATCAATGTGTGGGAAGTATTCGGGGGATTCGTAGGGGCTTTTTCTGGTAAGAAGGTTTATTGGGACAGATCTTTAGTCTCGGATTCGTCGGTGGTGAAGGAAGATGGAATGTCAGAGTCTGCATCGGAGTGGATTTCCGATACTTGGGAGGCAGGTGATTTCCGATCCAGGCCGGATGAAGATGATAGGGAGTCAGTGAAGGAGAAAAGGGGATTTAATGCTCTTATGAGTCAATTATTTCCTATGCAACGAATCTCGGTTGAAGGGAATGAATCTGGTAATGTGCTAGGTAATGACCAAGAGGAGAAAGATGGTTTTTTCGGGACAGATTAATGCTGGGTGTGGTTTGAGTTGTATTGGGAAACGGCTGAATGAGGAGGAGGAATACCAAGGTGAAGAAGATATTAATGTCAATTATTGTGAAGCATGCTTTTTGAATCATGGTTTGGAGCCACGTTCCAATCAATGTGGGGGAATGCATAAAGAACCGTTGGATACATATTCTATTAACTTAGGCCCATGTTTCTCTAAGCCAATAAATTTATTGCATTCTGAGTTTAGACCGGATGCAAATTTGGTGGGCCCTAAATCAAAATTGAACATGCATGAACCCCCCATATCTTTGGTTATTCGTGAAGCTCCTTGCGCACCTGTTTTGATTGCGCCAAATGGGCCTGGACTGTTGGCAGCAACTGAGGCTTCAGGGGCAGGCGTGGCTGGAGACCAGATAGGTAAGGATGTTCCTCTTGGTAATGCTCCTTTACTGCATTCTGATTTTTAGGGTGACGTTCGTTCGAACTCTACATTGGCTAGAAGTTGTGGCAAGGGGGGATCTGAACACCCGAAAAAAAATCGACATCAAAAAATTTCCAAGAAGCAGAAGAATAAACAAGCCCTTATTGATTGGAATAATTGTTGCATTGATCTTGGGGACATTCCCATTAATATCCCCTTAGACCCAAGTTCGGTGAATGAGCCCAAAGTCTTGCCTGGATCTAAGGAAAGCCAGGAAGCGACTAGCACTTCATTTTATTCTAGTTCCCAGGAACGTCGAAATGATGGCTTTTTGGTTGGCCCGTCGTGTATCAGAGGTGAAGCTGAGGAAGTATGGAAGATTGGTCAACAAATTGGTTTACGTGGGAAAGGCAATTCTGAACAAATTATCAATTCTCTAGTTGCTATGGAGGAAAGGGATAAAAGTCAATTTCAAATGTCTAGAAGGAGCTCAGTAGTGATTCAAATTATCAATTCTCTGTGGGTTAGTGACGATGTTGGTTGGGCTTTCTTACCTGCCGTTGGTCTCTCAGGTGGTATCATCTCTCTTTGGAATAAGGCTAAATTTGAATCGGATGAGGTAAGGCTTGGGTCAAACTTTGTGACGGTTAGAGGAAAATGGACATCTCATAGTGAAATTGCTAACATTATGAATGTTTATAGTCCTTGTGATCTGGTTAGGAAGAGGCTAAGAATGATTGGATGCTTCATTCGGAGGATATGTGGTGTGTGGTGGGGGATTTCAACGCAGTTGTGAATAACACTGAAAGAGTAGATTCTGCTGCACAGTTTGCTACTAGGGAGTGCTCCGAATTCTCTCAATTCATCGAGGACTTGGAATTATTCGATCTTCCTATTGCTTGTTCAAAATTCACTTGGTTTCTATCAAATGGCTCGGCGATGAGTAGGCTTGATAGGTTTCTAGTCAATGAGATCTGGTTGAACTGTTGGGGTCGGCTTATCCAACTAGGCTTACAACGCTCCTTTTCAAATCACTGTCCTATTCTTCTAAAAAATGATATCCCTGATTGGGGCCCATCCCCGTTCAGAACAAATAACTGTTGGTTTTCAGATGCAAGATTCAATAAGTTTGTTGAAGAGGAATGGCATAATTTGGAGGTATCTGGTAGGGGTTCTTTTATCCTTAAAGAAAAATTGAAGAGTCTAAAGAGGTCCCTGAAGATTTGGAATAGAGATGTGTTTGGTTCGTTGGATAGAAAGATATCTGATAAATTTTCGATCATTAATTCTATTGATGGGAAAGGGAGCGTTTGTGATCTTAGTAGTGAAGATATTACTGCTAGGAGGATTACGACTGCGGATCTTTGGCGTCTGTCTAGCCAAAAAGATAGTCTCTTGTTACAAAAATATAGACAGAGGTGGCTCCGGGATGGGGACTCAAATACCCATTATTTTCATGCATCGATTAATCGAAGACGTAGATCTAATAAAGTGTTTGGGATGTTAATTGATGGGGTGTGGGTTGAAGATCCTTCAAAAGTAAAAGACCATATTCGGTTGTTCTTTCTTGACAGATTTTCCGAACATCATTGGAATAGACCGTCTCTTGATGGAATTGTTTTCAACTGAATTACTAAGGAGGACAATAACCATCTCACTGCCCGTTTCCAGGAAGATGAGATTAAAGAAGCTGTTTGGAGTTGTGACGGTGACAAAAGTCCTGGGCCTGATGGTTTTAATTTTAACTTCATTAAAAAATCATGGGATTGTGTGAAGAACGATGTCTTCGCTATGGTGAATGATTTCTTCTTGTCTGGTAGCCTTGCGAAAGGATGCAATTCCTCATTCATTGTCTTAGTCCCTAAAACGGGGAGTCCGCAGGGCCTTTGTGATTATCGACCCATCTCTTTGGTAGGGTGTATTTACAAGATTATTTCTAAGCTTCTGGCAGATCGTCTTAAAAAGGTCATGCACTTGATTATTTCTGATTGCCAATCTGCTTTTATTAAAGGTAGATGTATCATGGATGGTGTTGTTATTGCTAATGAGGTCATTGATCAGGCTAAAAAGAAGAACTTTGCTGATTGTTTTATTTTCAAAGTGGACTTCGAGAAGGCCTATGATTGTGTTAATTGGAGTTTCCTTCTTTATATGATGGAAAGGATGGGCTTTTGTTTAAAATGGAGGGTCTGGATCAAAAGTTGCCTTCAGTCAAACTCAATATCCATTCTGGTTAATGGGAGTCCAACTTCTGAGTTCAATATGACTCGCGGTCTTAGGCAAGGTGATCCGATTGCTCCCTTCCTCTTCTTGATTGTGGCTGAGGGTCTTGCTGGCATTATGAGATCGGCGGTTTCGCAGAGGATCTTCAAAGGGTACTTGGTTGGTAGGGATGAGGTTATTGTGTCTCATCTTCAATACGCTGATGACACCCTTCTTATTGGGGAAATCTCAGAGGGTAATGTTATGACACTCAAGTGTATCCTAAAATGCTTTGAACTAGCTTCGGGTTTGAAAATTAATTTCCATAAAAGCAGCTTTATTGGTATTAAAGCCGATAATGTTGTTATTCAATTGGCGGCGAATAAGTTATTATGTGGTGTTGGTGCTTTGCCCTTCAAGTTCCTTGGAATTCCTGTTGGTGCTAACCCTAGAAGAATTTCCACTTGGGGTCCTGTTATTGAGGTCTTTAAGAAGAGGCTATCCTTGTGGCAACAAAAACTTATTTTGCTGGACGTGTTACTCTCTTGAAGTCGGTTCTCTCTTCTTTACCTACCTATTTCTTCTCTTTTTATAAAGCTCCTGTCTCTGTTATCCATGAGCTTGATAAAATGTAGAGAAGATTCCTTTAGGGTAGGAGTGAGGGGAGTAAAGGAATTCATTGGACAAGTTGGAAAAAGGTGTGTAGAACTAAGGAGGCAGGGGGCCTATGGGTAAAAAAATTGCGTCTGTTTAACTTAGCTTTGTTTGGAAAATGGAGGTGGAGAGTTTTACATGAAATCGAGTCTTTTTGGGTGAGAGTGGTGAGATCTAAATATGGTGTGGGGGCGAGTGATTTTGGGGAGTTTCTCGGGGACGAGTGTTTTAGGAAGGGGTCGGTGATATGATCCTCAAATAGCCTAATCTTGATCTTGGTGGTCTTGAAGGCATGAGTGGCCCTATGACTAGGGCTCGGGCAAAAAGGGTTCAAAATACCCTTGGACAACTCATAATGTTGATCCATAATGGTGAGCCAAAAATAGCCCAAGGGGGTGTAAAGATGCTCACTAGCATCTTGGTCCATGGCTCTGACCGAGCCAAGGATGGACCAGGCCATGCGCAGGACTCAGGCCACAGGTCTAGGCAAGGCGCTAAAAATGGCCCTGGCACGGAGCCAGACGCATCAGGCTCTAGTCCTGACCGAGACAACCCTGAGCTAGTCTCTTGCTTGGTGTTCACAAAAATCTTCTTTTGGTCGTGAGTATATCCATCTTTCTTTACTTTATCTTTTCATTCAAAGTCCAAAATCAAAAAAATCAAAAAACAAAAAGTGTCAAAAAGAGTCAAAGTCCAAAATCAAAAATCAAAAAGTGTCAAAGTCCAAAATCAAAAATCAAAAAGTGTCAAAAAGAGTCAAAAGTCCAAAAAAATCAAAAGTGATTCTTCAAAAATCCAAAGAATCCAAAAAGAGTCTCTACAATTGTTCTATTCGTTCTTTTGAGGTGTAACTCAAGTCACAACATTTCAATTTTGAGAAGTTGGAGTGATTTTCTTTCACAAAATTCTTGGTTCAAAACTTGGTTTACTTAAGAAGGCCGTGGAGGATAGAGTGTTGAGTGAAACACAATTCCTACATTTTCCACAAACAAAAGTGAGTGATACACGTGAGTTTGAGTGAAATGTCTAATCACGAGAGTGATAGTTCTCCATTGTCCCCAAGGAAAGCAACCCTACACGCCACAGTTTGTTCCTAACTCCTATCAAAGGAATATTCATAACAAACTACAAAGGCTCACACAAGGGTCTAAAAGTGTTGATGAATATTTCAAGGAGATGGAATTAGCCTTATTGAGATCCAATTTCCATGAAGACCGAGATGCCACTATGGCAAGGTTTTTACATGGATTGAATCAAGACATCCAAGACATTGTTGAATTACAAAACTATGTTGAATTGGATGATCTTGTGCAACAAGAAATGAAGGTAGAGGAGCAATTAAGGCGAAAAAAGTCTAAATTCTCTTCTAGTTTTAGTTCCAAATATCAATCATCAAGATGGGTGGACAAACTCAAGAAGGAGAGTCCAATGAAGGAAGCTACACCTAGCAC
>NW_017715484.1:0-36627 GCF_001865875.1 Lupinus angustifolius
AAGTGTTGTAATTGGATAATGTGTTTGTAAATTACATTGATTCGATTATAGTGAAGGAAATCTCCCAAGTCAGCCGGGAGGCCAGGATGTAGTTTGCAGTGGACAGCAAACGAATCAAGATAAAAATTCGAGTTGGAGGATTTGTTTTTTCTCTCTCTATCTTTACTGTTTTCAATCGATTAATTTGTATATTTGATTCAACTAATACATTCTGTTCATTTGTTGTACTGCAAGCTATTCTGATATACAAATTTGTAAGCTCTGTATTCGTTCTGTTATCGGTTATCTGTTTCGCATTTAATCGTTTCTGTAATTGCTTACTGGTTCTGTTTAATCGATTAATATTGCTGTGTTAATCGATTATCCTGTTTCTGTTAATCGATTAAAACTGTTTCTGTTTAAAACTGTTCTTTGTGTTAATCGATTAAGATTGTGCATATAATCGATTATCTTCCTCTCCTTAATCGATTAAATAGGGTTGATTCAACATTAAGTGTTGATTTGCGAAAAGCGGTAATTCTAACCGCGACACCTATTCAACCCCCCCTCCTTCTAGGCGTATTGTAACCACTGATACCTAACACTAGGTATGTTCCTTCATTATCTTCCTCATCCTCATCCTCATCCTCCTCTTCATCCTATCCTCATTCTCATCCTCCTCCTATCCTCATCTTGATATGATCCTCAAAGAGCCTAATCTTGATCTTGGTGGTCTTGAAGGCATGAGTGGCCCTATGACTAGGGCTCGGGCAAAAAGGGTTCAAAATACCCTTGGACAACTCATAATGTTGATCCATGATGGTGAGCCAAAGATAGCCCAAGGGGGTGTAAAGATGCTCACTAGCATCTTGGTCCATGGCTCTGACCGAGCCAAGGATGAACTAGGCCATGCGCAGGACTCAGGCCACGGGTCTGGACAAGGCGCTAAAAATGGCCCTGGCACGGAGCCAGACGCATCAGGCTCCAGTCCTGACCGAGACAACCCTGACCAGGTTGGGGAACTTGGTGGGCACAGTGATGCACCAGGTTTGATTATCTTCAGCATACTTTAATTATTTATTTTTATTAAATTACCTTGTAATTCATGGGTAAATAAAATGCCATTAAAATGTAACCATCATAATTAAATGATGGAGGAAATGTGGTTGTTTGTGTGTGGACTAGCCGTTGGGAGCCTTGTCCAACCGTGCAGCTCAAGGACACTTGGGAAAGTCTCTATGTTTGGGAATCCAATGCAAGTCAAGACCATGAGCTAGTCGTGTGCTCATTTGACACACTTCTTGACCATGATGAATCAAGAATCCTATGTTTACATTTATGCTAACCATGAAGACCAATTGAAGATAGGAATCCATATTGATCAACATTCAAATATGGTCGTTGAGACTTTATGAGGGCATTATGACATGTTTTCAACCATGTGCTCAAAGGAATTACTCTCAAGGTCGTGAACTTCAATGGTAAATAGAATCCAAGGTTTCTAGCCTTCAATGACCTAAGAAACCGTGGACAATATGAAGAATTACTCAAAATGGAATCCTATGATAAATCCAACATTTATGTTAGCCATAATAGCCTTAATGGAGGAATTATTTCATGGTTAACTCACATGATTCAATGCTTAGCCGTGGAATCAATATGGGATCAATGCAAGAAAGGAATCCAATGTGTCCAAGACTTCCCTACCATCATGCACTCGTGCAACAAAGGAAGAAGGGAATCCAAGGCTCATCAAAGCTCATTCAAACCGTGGAGCACAAGGAAGAACAACAAATGGCACCTTATGTTACTCATTATTTGTCTTTAAATGTAATAATGTAGGCTAATTAAACATGTGAGGAATATAATCCATAGCCATGGCCGTGAGACACATGTATAAGGCCTTGTTAGTGTGTAGGTTCTTAGTCAATAAGCATCCTATGTTGGATTGCCATAAAGTAGTACATTAGGAGTCTTAATTAGGCAAGTTATTAGGCTTTATTTTCATGGTAATTTCGTGGAGGCAAAGCAAGCCAAACCACTATATATGTAATGTTCTATGTTGAGGAATAAACAACTTTGAGTAAAACTAAATTGTATTCCTTTGTGAATCAAAGAGGATTATATCCTTGTGAGAGTATTCTCCAAACCTTCTTGGCTGAACCAAGATTAAAAGTTCTTATCAAGAACCAAGTTCTTGTGGCGAGCATCACTTGGCTTATCAAACAACTGAATTGTTTGTGGCGCCTCACCTCATCTCTTTTCCATCTTCTTTTATCCAAAACACAAGTTATTTCTGCTGCATAACTCAAGGGCTAAACTCAACCGTGAGCCGAGGCATACACCAACCAAGATAGATCGTTTCAATAGCCTTTTACACAAGAGGTTCACATCAGGGTCGGTGTGGTTGAGAGACCTGGGGAGTCTTTAGAGCATAGAGAATGGGATTCAAAAAGGTTGGTTCTATGAGGGGGCCAGTAGAAGAGTCGGGTCTGGTTCATATACTTCGTTTTGGAAAGATAAGTGGCATGGGGGCGTGAGTTTTAACATTTCCTACCCTAAGTTATTTCAGGTTGCTATGGACAAAAATGCTTATATTAGCTCTTTGGGAGAATGGAGGAATAATGTTTGGTGCTGGAAGCTAGAATGGCATAGACTTTTATTCTCTTGGGAAAAAGAAGAAGCTAATGCCCTTCTTAATTCCCTAAATGATGTAAGGATCTTGCAGGATAGTGCTGATGGATGGCTTTGGGTGTATGATAAAGGTGGTACTTATTCGGTTAGAAGTGCTTACAATGTCCTGCTGAATGAAGATAATAGCTTCCATACCTGGTTCTATAGAAAAGTTTAGGGCTCCAATGTTCCTTTCAAATTGAGATGTTTTGTTTAGAGGTTGTCCGTAGATGGTATTCCTACTCGGCTAAATCTGGTTAGGAGGGGTGTTATGAGAGATGATGTTGAAACAGGTTGTGTCTTTTGTGGAATGGTGGAAGAATCGGTTGATCATTTGTTTTTCTCCCGCTCCTTCGCTTATGCTGTGTGGCAATCTATTTTTTCTTGGTTCAGACTTGCTTCTGTCTTCCCAACTGGAATTAAGAATAACTTCATATCTCATTGGTATTATTTGCGGTTAGGAAAACCATATCATAATCAGTGGATGTCTATCTGGTTTGTCACTTTGTGGTCTATTTGGTTGGCAAGAAATAAGGCTATTTTTTATCATTCACCTTGTCTTCTCCACGAGGTAATTTTTGCTATTCAACTTCACTCTTGGAACATTATCTCTGCTCGTTTCTCTCCTTTCCCTTTCTCGTTCATGGATTGGGTGTGGAGCCCTTCAAATTGTTTGAATTGGCGTGTGTAATTTTGTTGTGGATAGGAGCGCCACTTGTTCTTCTAATGTTTTTCTTTTAATATATTATTGCTGATCAAAAAAAATATCAAACAATTAAAAAATCATCATATTTTCTACTCATTTTCTTCTCTTAACTTTTCTTTCCTTTATTTTTCTTTTCTAAACCAAAAAGAGTGGAAAACCTTACTAAAGAAAACACAAAGATTAAATTAGCATGATCCATAAAAGTAAGGACATAAAGCACATTAGTTTTAGTCCATATTTTTTTTATGTATTTAGTCCCTACAGCTTGCATATTGCATCTAAATTAATAGTGAAAACTAAGATCAAAACAACTAAAAATATAGGATTGAAAACTAAAAAATACAAGACCTAAAATCAAAAGAAAGAACCAAAATATATTAAAGCATATAAAAATAATTAAAATGAAGTAAGCAGGGTTTAGTTTAGATATCCAAAAAGTGATTCCAATAATTGTTTTGGTCTGAGATAGTAAATCTTCGGATAGTAATTATATTTGAGAGGATAATCATATTTGAGAGGATGAGCATCTACTCAATTATAAGTTTGGGAAATTATGTATTTAAATTATGGAAGACAATATTCGCTTAGAAAAATAAGGTTGTCTATTTTTATTTTTCCGATGTGTTGGGATTGAAGAGTCTAAATAGTGTGATCTCTATCTTCCATAGCTCAAGGGTTTGTTTTGGAGTTAGATTTTGGAGGGGAAGAAAATGAAAGGAAAGTCTTGAAAGTTATCTCACAAATGTATTTTATGGCTTAAAACCTTCCATTTCCATTCATTATCCTCCAAAATTCTATTCTTAATCAAACCCTAAATGAAAGAAACATAAAGTAAAGTTTTCACTACATCGTGTCCCAAAAAAACTTAAGATATTATCTATCTATTTATATATTTTTTGATTCACTAATTTTTATATAATGAGTAGTTCTTCACTACATAAACAGCCCTTCAAAAGTAACCTCTTTATGAAGAACAAAACTAGGAAGCGCCAATACCATGGGACAAGTGAAAATTATATTGTATAATGTAACAGTACTACAATATAAGAGTACTCGAAAGCTTTTATAAAGTATCAGATATGATAAGACATACACATGACAATACTATATACCTAACATTCTTCTGTCATTTAAGACCTGATATGGACTCATCCATAACTATTAGTAATTTAGTAATTGCAATAACAAACGTCAACAATTGGAAGAACTCTAAATCATTTACCAACATAAAATCCTATGGATATGAGCTTGATTAATAGGTCCCAACCTTCAATACGCTACTTATCTATTGAATTTGGAAAAAGAATTATTAGAGAGATAAATTATTGATTTTGTTCTTTGAGGGTAAAAGTTCCATCAATTATATGTAAAGGATAATTGTACATGCATAGTTAGTATATAATGATACGATAATTATTCATGTTTTTTATTGTTCCAACTAATTGTTTTTATTTTATTATTTCAGCCAAATGATTATGCAAGTATGTCTGAACATTTGGGTGCAAGAGAATCAAGTGGAGCTCACAACATTTAGGATATTTGTTAATTATTTTATTTTTAAAGTGTTATATGAGATTACTTTTAGTTTTTTGAGATTTTATGGTGTATTTGGATTTATAATGAATGATGAATTATAACTTTTTCAACTCTATTACGCTACCTTGGTTATTTGCAATGAAATTTTATTATTGCTAAGAACATTTATATTTAGAATTGTATATTTAAATAATAATTATAAATTAATAAGATTAAAGTTGTGAAAATTATGAAATTAAATTGATGTTGAAATCCTCTAGAAACATATAATAATTAGCTTCCAGCAGATCTCCATATGTTAGTTCGAGTAGTGAAGGTTGAAAATCTCCACAATTATCTTTCTCAAATAGTGGAGATTTAAAGTTGGCCTCCATGGTAAACACTACAAAAACATCTTCATATTGTAGATAAATGCTGCAAAAACTTCCTCAAATAGTGGAGGTTAAAAACCTCCACAAATAAACCGCTGCAATTTTATTAGTACCAGAGCTCTTCTAAAACATCCACAAAATGCTTCTAACGGTCATAACTGTAGAAGTTTTTGAAACCTCCGCTAATTATATAGTGGAAGTTAAAAACCTCCAATAAATACAAAATCTATTGTAGTGTAATACCATTTTCTTCATTTTTTTCATGTACTTCTCATATTAGAGAGGATCTTAACTCATACTATTATGATCTTTTCAAAAATGTTTCTTTGGACAATTTTTGAAGAAAATAAATAGATAAATAACAAGGATGAGAAGTTGCAAAAATAACATTCTAGCCTTTTGATAGTAACTACTAACTTAAAAATGAAATCATATATCTTCATTTCTGTCTTATTTGATACTCTTATCTAATTAAAATTTTAACTTAATTAAAAAATTATAATAATATATATTAATATTTTTACATTATTCTATTTAATTTGGTTGGCTAAGTAGATGAAAATAAAATTACTCAAAAACCCCGTAGCATATGGCCATGGGGAACCAAATGATGAAGTATCGAACGAATATAATTGGTTATTCCATCACCTTATCTACACAGATTCCAATGCATTTGGGGTTTTCAATTATAAAATTCATAATTTTGTTGTTTACTTATAATACATTAAGAAAGCATCTCAGGCCAATCATAAGTTGGTAATGTGTTTCACTGAACAAGCAAGGAGAATGTTATGTTGTTGCTTTAGTTTTTTACTGCTTTTATGACACATGACAGGAAAACATGGAAAATAAATGTTTTATCCTAAATTAGATCTCATATTAATAAAAATATATTATATAATTAAAATTTTAAATATTATTATTATTTATGTTTTTGTATTGGCACAATGATCTAAGACGAGATATATTACAACAACATTTGTTGATTTGTTCTATTAGACAGACCTGAACATATATATAAATCAGCATAAGGAATTTCTTATAGGCATGCAACAGCTTCTAACACTTTCATCCTCCCAGGTCTTCCAGTTAGATATATTAAAATAACATACTTAAATAAAAGAGTAGAAAAGAGAGAGAGAAAATGGAAAGAGCAACAATGATGAAGACATTTCATGATAACCTGACTCCAAAGTCACCACCACAAACTCTGAGAGATAGAGATGCATCATTTTCGTATATCCAACCATATCACCATCACCATCATACCATTGTATCTGATCAAAGTAGATCAGGTCTTGATGATTCCATTACTGATGAGCTTAGCATATTTGATGCACATAAGTATTTCAATGAAGTACCCAACAATGACAATAACATTCACAAAGTTACCACCACTACTACTACCACCATCACCAACAACAACAATAGTAGAGTTTCTCCTCTTGTTACTAATAATAGTAGTAACATGGAAATCATGGAAAGTGAGATCAACACAGACACAACAAGATACTCCTCAGCATCATCCTCAGTGGAAGGCTATGGTAACATGATGAGGAACTACAAAGCTCATTCGTTTCATGCAGCAACTCCAACAGCTTCTTCAGAAGCAAGTTGGAACAGCCAAATCGGTTTGCTATCACATCCTGAAGGTGCAATCCCAGTTTCAATAATGAACACTACAAACCCTACTAATCCTAACAACAAAGTTATAACATCTTTTTCCAAACCCATTTGGTTCTTAAGGAAAAAATGCCCATGCAGTGGGAAAAAATCAGTTCAGGTCAAAGAACCCAAAATTACCCAAATACCACCACCACAAATTCCACAAACACAAAAAGATCATCAATCTTTGAACCTTAAAATACAACAAGACCCTGATCTTACCCTTAAGGATAATATTATTCCCATCACACCAAACAACTGGGTTGTAGCAACTACCAAGTCTCAAAGGTTTCATAATTCTCAGTCTCACCAAGTTGTTACTTCATCAAATGGTTTCACTTTCCCTGTGCTAAACCTAAACCCAAACTCATCAAACACCAACACCAACACTAACACCAGCATAAAACTTCACGTCCCCAATGGTGCCATTTTAGAGAAAGAATTAGATCCGGTACGTGATTCCTTGGAAACGTTTCAACCACCAACCAATAACGACACAATGAAATTAGCCACGATTTCTCAAAGCACTTCCCCAGTTAATAACAATGCAATGTTAAATGAGGATGCGGAGAGTGATGCTAGTTCCGATCTCTTCGAGATCGAGACCTTCTCTACTGCTACTGCTACGCAATCATCATACCCTTCTGCGATGTATCGCCGTAGAGACTCAATGGAGGATGCTTCTTCCAACAATGGTTTTTTCTTTTGTCGGAGGAGCATGGATGAGAGATCAACCGCGGCCACCGAGTGCTACGAGCCGAGTGAGGCTAGTATTGAGTGGAGCGTGACCACTGCGGCGGCGGAGGAGGAGAGCATTGGGGTCGGGGTGGTTCAAAGTAACCGCGGTGGCGAGAAGTGGAAGAAGAAGGGGTCGTTGGTGAGCTGCCGGAGTGAGAAGGCGGTGAGCGTAGGGCCGAAGCCGGTGATGAGAGCAATGGATGAGCAGAGAGGGGCCACTTGTTCTTCAAAGCCTCCGCTTGCCAGGTCAAAGAACAACACACCTAGCTTGTCTCTTCCTCTAGGGAGATAGAAAAGGAACTCCTATACTAGGGATAGAAGTGTCCTAAACAAAAATAAACAATTTTATTCTTAAAAGAAAAAATACCACTTTTATCTCTATTACTCAAGGGGATTTTATTACTTTTACCTTTAATTTTTTGAGTTAAAATCTTCTCATGATGAAATTAAATAGAAAAGAGGATATTGTTATTTTTTAAATTTACATTATTAAAATATAATTTAAAATTATATTACATCAAAATTTGCATTTAACAACAATCATTCAACATTGCATATTTGTATAATTGTATTTAATGAAAGGTGGAAAAAATCATCAATATTCGATGAAACAAACGTTTGTAAATGTAATATGCAAATATACATCCAACAATGCTTGTTTCACTAAGCTTGTTGAGTGTATGACTCAAAGCTTCAACGATGCATAATGAAGCGATCGATGTTATTATTACACATTCAATAATGCTTGCTTTACTAAGCGTTGTTGAATCTTCGATACAGAATTAAAAATAAAACCTCATCTGTTACTCGTTCATTCAGATGCTAAAACTCAGAAAGTTTCTATGACTTAGACAACCATTCTACGCTAAACACGACGCTCATTCATTCAACTCATCTTCCCACAAGACTCACAACACTCAGTCATTCATTGAAGATATTGAAAGTGAGTTGTTAGTTTTTCCCATTTTGTAGCTCTATATAGATAATTTAGGTTATGATTTATGCTTGTAGCTCTATATAGATAATTTAGGTTATGATTTATGGTCAATATATTTTTTGTCAAATTATTTGTAGGTAGTCTATCTCATATATTCCTAATCTTCTTAGAATTTAGCTACTATTGATCTTGTTCTTATGGTTCAAGATGAGACTTTCTTTGCTGATAAAAAATTGATGAATGTCAATCGATTGACGAAGGAATATGAGGAAGTAGTATAATACTTTATCCGGTTGCCACTGAGCATGCCAAAAACTCTTGTATGCTCTTGTTTAAAATGTTATTATACAAGAGTTAGTCCAAATGAGTTAAAAGTTCATTTAGAGTGCATGAAATCGATCAAAGTTATAAATTTTGGACAAGGTATGGTAAGACAAGAGATGAGGACAAGGTATGGTAAGACAAGAGATGAGGAGACAAAAGATGGGGTACACTGACAAGATGTTTACAAATTATATCAACTCGAATGCTTATATGATGGTGGTCATTTCGAAGAAATAGAAAATGTCGCCAAAGAGGATCTCTGAGATTGTCCTAAGTCGTTTGAGGGGTTGAAAAGTGATGTCGAGAAACCGTTATATGACAGTTGTACTAAATTCACAAGATTGTCAGTAGTTTAAGGTTGTATAAGTTGTAATCTATTAATGAATGGACTAATAAGAGATTTAGAGAGTTAGTTGCATTTTTTAAGGAAATATTGTCGGTGGATAATGTGCACCATTCTCAAACCTATGATGCTAAAAAATTGTTGTGCTCTATTAACATGGACAACAAGGGGATACATGTATGTGAAAATGGTTGCATTTTATTTTTGAATGAGTATGATTTGCTAAAGTTCTGTCCTAAATGTAATACATCACAATATAAGAAGGAAAACTCAACTCCAACAAATGTTGTATAGTAATTCCCATCAAATCAAGATTTAGCACATATTTAACAATGCAAAAAAGCAAAGCATTTTTTTTTTGGTTTCCTACAGCCATCCTCACACTAGAGGCAATCCAATTCGAGCCGGGAACAAAAAAACAAAGCATTTGACATGACATGATGATGAAATGATTAAAGATGACAAACTACCACATATTGTAGATTCTCTTTAATGTAGAAAAATTGATCATGATTATCCTAGTTTCGATCAATAATCAAGAAATCAATGCCTTGAATTCATTGATAAAATTAACTCACATATTATTCAAAGTAGCTCCCA
The DNA here is from genome assembly GCF_001865875.1 of Lupinus angustifolius. Classification (NCBI taxonomy): domain Eukaryota; kingdom Viridiplantae; phylum Streptophyta; class Magnoliopsida; order Fabales; family Fabaceae; genus Lupinus; species Lupinus angustifolius. The sequence goes on from NW_017715484.1 coordinate 9,873, forward strand.
CAACACATGACCAATGACGTTTGTGATATATAACCTACCTCATTGGCTATGCATGAAGCATAAGTTTATGATGTTATCTATGTTAATTTATGGTCCTAACAAACTATGAAATGATATAGACATATATATGACTCCATTAATTGAAGACTTGAAGTAAATATGGGAGATAAATAGAAAGATATGTTATGGGTATAGGGATGAAAGGTCCAACTTGAGGGCTTTGTTGTTTGGCACAATAACTGATTTCCCGACATATGGTAATATGTGAGGATTTTGTGCAAAAGAGTGTTTTGCATGCCCTGTATGTGAAGATAACTAACATTTGATGAGGTTGGAACACTATAGGAAGAGTGTATTCCTTGGGCATCATAAATTTTTGTATCCAAGTAATCATTATCAACGATGCAGAAAAGATTCCATTGGAACCATGAAGAAGACCAGGTTCCTTTGTCATTGACGGGTGATCAGTTATTTCAAAAGCTAAAAGACTCGAGTTATAATTTTGGTAAAACTTTTGTCGGAGAAATTGGAATAAATGGTAGGAAGAAAATGTTAATCTTCTTTGAATTTCCACATTGGAAGTCATTATATGTGAGATACTTTCTAGATGTTATGCATACTATAAAAATAAATTTGAAAGTCTCCTTGAAATATTACTTAATGTTCCCGGTAAGACAAAAGATGACTTGAATGAAATATTGGACTTGGTTAGTATGTGAATAAGAATTGAATTGGAATCGTTAAAGAAGGAAAAACGTACATTTCTACCCTAACAACTTATACTATGTCTATGTAAGAGAAAATAGAACTTTGTAAGTTTCTTCATGGTGTTAAAGTTCCATATGGGTATCTTCAAATATTCGGAACATGGTCTTATTGAAAGACCTAAAGTTAAAAATTCTTAAGTCTCATGATAGTCATAAGGATATGCTTATGAGTTCTAACCCAAGTAAAAATGAAAATTAGGTTTCCCGTGAGCATAATCGATGTTTTATAAAATGGCTAAAAAATCACATTGTTGACAATTTTAATATAACCACGCATTATATTTTTGAAAGATTGAGATGGTTAGCCAATAGTCCAAGTATTCATATCTTATCTGTCATTGGTTACCTAATTAATGGGTTCAGATTTTATACAAATAACAAGATTATCAAAGTGATGTGCAAAATGGTAGTGTAGCTATTGTTGCTCATACTATACATATGTCAAGTGGAAAAGATAGAAACCACATATATGTGAATATGTCGTACTTTGGGTCATTGAACGTATAGGGGAATTGAATTATAAAACATTTTGGGTGCCAATTTTTTATTTTATATGGGTTGATAACAACAATGACTTTCGTTGATGAATTAGGGTTCATGCAAGTGGATCTTAATAGATCAGGATATAAGGATGAACCTTTTATTCTAGAATCATAAGCTCAACAAGTATTATATGCATATGACCCAACTGATATTAAATGACCCATTGTTCTTGTGACAAACAAAATAATCGTCAATAATAGTGATGACAAAGACAACAATGATATTGAAGCTGAAGATGCTCATTTCTTTGGGTTATCACAATCGCGTTAGACTTGTCCAACTACAAATGACAATTTATATAGAAGAGTTGATCATGATAAGGGGACTTGAGTAAATCCATATTTTCTTCCAATCAAGGATAATACAAGTCTCAATCGAATATGAAAATGAAAAAAAGAAGATTAAACATGTATTGTTGGATTTGTATAACTTTATCTTAATTTTTTTGTTTTTAATTATAATGCCTCTACCCAAATATTAGATTGTAAATAGACAATGCACTTAGTACTGTTGCATTGATATATAATTAATATAATGATTTTGGATATATATTTGTTGTTGATATATTATGTATGTTTGATGTTGGATGTATTTTATTTAAATACATGTATGCATATACAATTTGCTATAATATTTTATGAAATAACATTACTACTATTATATCAAACAATACCATATGAAATTCAACAATGTTTGCATTGATATATGATTAATATCATGTGAGATACTACAACACTCGTTTGAGTGAACGTTGTAGAAAGTATATATTTAACAGTGCTCCCTCAAGCGAACGTTGTTAAATCCTACTTTTTACAGCACAAACTCATGCGAGCGCTATAAAATATAAGCATTCAACAAAGCTCGCTCAAGCGAGTGTCATAGAACACGAGCATTCAATACTGCTCGGTTACACCTACTTTTATAGCGCTTATAAAGCGGTGTTGTACATAACCTTACATTCTACTCGTTCACATGGACAACGCCCAAAAACATTGTTGTTTTGCAATTCTAGCATAGTGTCATGATTATTAGGTGTTTTTTATGTCATGTGTCATCATCTTTTTCATCCAAAACTAGAGAGATATGTATTCTTTAATTTTAAATTGTTATTTATAATTATGATGTCTTTATTTTAATTTGATATAATTGCAGAAATGTTATTTGTGCCATATAAAATGCAGCTAAGTAAGTTTAAAATGACCAAATTTTAGTTTTGATCTATCACTTATACAAACTTTAGACAAATTGATCCAGTCATCTCTCACTTTTACTTAACCACCCTTATGCTATGTTTGGGAGTTATGAAGAAAAAGGAAGAAAGGGGATTAAAAGTGTTAAGTGCAAAAATTACCTTAAACAATAAGGATAATTGAGTACCTTTTAATCCTAAAAGACTACATAAATGTAATTCATAATATATTGAGTCAAATATTTGCATCAAGTCCTATGATGTGTGCTTTTATGTTATTTCAGGTGATTAGAGACTAAAAGGAGCAAAAGCTGTCAAATGAGATCATAATGCTAATCAGAATATTTGAAGATAAAGGTGCAATCACCTAATTCTAATCAGAATCTTTGAAGATAAGGATTCAACCACCTAATTCGATTTAATCAGAATCTGTGAAGATAATGACACAACTACCTAATTCTAATTGTAATATATGAAGATAATGATTCAATAACCTAATTCTAATAAGTATTATATAGATAAGGAAAAATACATGGAAGATTAAAATAAATTAGGAGAGTTGTTATGGCTTGAAATTATCAGTGATCATCACTAATCACCACTAATCATCACTTAGAATCGAGAAATATTAGGATTGAAGGAGCAACCACTCAAGGAAGTCGAGGAAGAAGAATGTCAACAAACTAGATGACTATAACTTATATGGGAATGAGTAGCTAAATCCTTGTGTCTAGGTTTGTTTTGGTTTGGTTTGATCACTCAATACATGATCTAAGGTTTAAAGACAAGTAATGTAAATTTTCATGTTTAAACTAGATCTAGAACATATCAACTAGTAATATATTGATGCCTAGGAATAGGATTAATTGAACTAGTTATTCTAACACCCATATTATTACGATAGATGATTAATTTGTCAAGAAATTGAGAATTAGTTTATTTAGTCATTTGATTCGTTTACTCAAGGAATTGATAAATAGATAAGAACTAGTGGTGGGGAAATCATAGGAATAGTCATATATGAATGTTATTACTGGATACTAGAAGACAAATAGTGAAATCTAATTTGAGGTTCTTCATCTTTCAATTTAATATCTTTAAATCGTTTACTTTTACATTTGTTTAATTTAAATAGTTTCACTAAATAAAAACCTTTTAAAACCCAAATTTAATTAGTTTTCTAATCAAAAGAATATAAAGCAAGTCCTTGTGGATTCGACAATCTTATATACTTATTTGCAACAATCTGTTTGGTTAAAAATAACAATCAATTTGCCAATTAGCAAAAGGGCAAGGAAGGGGAGGAATGGAAGGACAATGGAAGGCAAATCACCTTAAACCTCTCCCTTGTTTGAGAAGTGAAATTTAGACGGGATGAGACTAAACTAATGATAATGCAAGAATATTGTGTTTCTCTCCCTTAAAAAATCTAATTAACAATTGAAAATGTAAAAGAAGAAATTATAAAATTTTACTAAAAACATTTAGATACATTGACATATTTGTCTCTAGGAAACCCCCAAATTTCGGGAACCTTGGAAATGGAAATTTGAAGGGTTTTAGAAGGCTATATGAGGATTTTTGAGATAGAGAGCTGATGTTATAGGAGAGAAGGTTATATTGCAGCAAAGTTGAGAAAATGAAGGGCGTGAAGGTTTAAGGCTGTGAGAAGCTGCAATGGTGATGGAAACGATGACCTCGTTCGTCTAGAACTCACCTCATTCCATTGGTAGGTGGTTTTAGTTCAAATTGTAGCGGTCATAATATCACCAATGGTGTCAAACACGACGGTGTCCTATTGGAAGACGATGGAGGAGGTTCCAGAAATATGTACTTTGGGGCTTTCTCAGATAGAGAGATGATGCTAGAAGGGAGAGAGTTTTATTGTAGTGAATTTGAGAAAAATGAAGGATGTGAAGGTTTAAGGTAACGAGAAGTTGCAATGGTGATGGAAACAATGACCTCATTAATCTAGAACTCACCTTATTCCATGTCCATTGTTGATCCTTGTTTTTTTATTGGCAAAAATAATATTATTCAAGACGTACCTTAGAAACGAAGAACTTGCAAGAGGTCAAAGGTTGTTGAGTACAAGAATAAGAAACAACCTAAACTAATTTGTGAGTCGCATGAGGGTTGACCTCCCAGTCACAATACACCATGGTAGACTTGTATCAGATTCCATCCGCTAAGCCATGCTTTCGCCTTCATTTAATCCATAATGTTTTGGGTGGATGCTATATGGGAGTTGAAGACTACATCATTGTGGGGTAACCAAATAGACCATATAGCTACTAAAAAAATAGACCATATTACTGTCAACCAAATAATGCTCCATATCTTCTTGCATTTCTTCATGTTGGAAAGTCTCCTATACATAATGAAGTGACTAGATCCACATGGATGACAATATCAAACCCAAGCCAGCTGTAGAGTAACTTCCATATTTAACAAGTGACCTTGCAGGTTGAGAAGAGGTCTGCTTCCATGAAAATGAGTGATTCCTCATTCATAGCAGTGCTTCCATTGCTGGCAATCTGTCTTGGAAAAGCGTCCATACAAAAGAAGTAACGTTCAATGGGGCATTTGATTCTTATAATAGGCGGTAAAGATAATTCTCATGAATCTAATGATGAGTTCGCCTGAGAAGAAGCTTTTTAGCTGATTTGATAGAATAATAGTTGGATTTATCATATATCCACTATCACGAATCATATATGTGTCTCTGAATAATGTACTTGTGGATGTCCTTCAAAATAATTGTCAATGAGCTTAAGTTCCCAAGTAAAAGTTTGGCTCCTCCAAGAAAGAGTCCATTCCCAATTCTCCTTCTAACCTCTCCCAAGTTCACTAAGAAGAGCTTTTTTAGATGGAATGAGGTTATAAAGATGACTTTATTTGTCCATGAGTTTCCCAAGTCCCACACAGATGTCGCGCCAAAAACTAGTATTTGACACATCCCCTACATGTCAGACAACACCTCCAAAAACCATAGCATAGAGTTTTCACCCCTTATATCAAGAGTATCAAGGTCCCTAAACCATAATGATTCCTTTATGGATGGTCAAGAGCTCGATTTATCCAATAGGCAGAAATCCTCTCACTGTATTTTGAAGTTAGGACACGACACCAAAGGCTTTCTTTCTCTATGAGAATCCTCCATTTCCATTTCCTAAGGAGAGAAAGATTGAAGACATAAATGTCCTTAACTTCCATCCCATCCTCAGATTTATCCTTACACAATGTTTCCCATTTGATCCAATTTATTTTCCATTTGCTTTCAGACCCACCCAAGATAAGTGCTCGATGGATTTTTTTTGAATAACATGCACAAGCATAAATGGAGCTTTGTAAAAGGAAAAATAGTAAATTGGTAGGGCCAAAAGGACAACATTGGTCAAGATGACATGTCCGCCGAATGATATGTGGGTTCTTTTCGAGGATGAATGTCTTTGTTTCATTCTCCAAAGAAGAGATGTCCATGTTGCACTTTTTCTATGATTTACACCTATAAGGATACCCAAATAAGAAAAGGATTGAGTGTTTACCTTACAATTAAGGGAATCTACAAACACTTTAATGAGTTGTTCTTAAACATTCAATCCTACCAGTTTCATTTTGTTGAAATTGACCTTGAGACAGAAAGCAAGCTCAAACAACTAGATGATAGTTTTTATCGTACGAAGTTTCTGATTTGAACATTTACCAACCAATATAGCACCGTCAACAAATTGGACCAGAAAGACGCCAACATCTTCATGATCTACCTGATATGGTGTGAATAAGCGTTTTGCAACAACTTGTCTCATTAGTCCATTTAACCCTTCAGCTATAATTACAAATAAGAAAGGAGAAATAAGATCACCTTGCTAAAGGCCTCTTTAAAGAGGATCGCCTTACCGTCGATCCTTGTTACCATTGCCATCCCACACTATCTTTTTTTGCTTCCCCAAACCACAAAAAATTCCTATGCAAATACAGTGATCATCACAACCCATACCAAGATCCTTACCAACTTTGTCTAGACGCCTTATCATCACATACGAACCCTATGAATCCTAATAGTTCTTCTTCATGGGGTCGTAGGTCCTTGTATTTAACACCGAGGCCTTAATTAGAACATTAGATTAAATAGATATCAATTAAGCTCCCTTTGTCCACAAATAAGAATGACAAAAATATCTGATTCATGGGTACTATAAAAATAATCGCAACGAGTACTCACAATAATAGTTTATAGGTTGGAACATGTACTATTACACATGCCTTTTGTGTACCCACCTATTCATAAATTTACTTTTTAATTAAATATTTGATATATATTATATTTTTTATTATCTACTTTATTATTATTTCATAATAAATTTTAGTGATTGGACTGATCATAAATAAATCATATAATAATTATTTTTATATTTGATTTTATAAAATGTATAAATATATAATTAAAATTAAAAATTTGTTAAATACCATATATACCCGCTCCCGAATTAGTACTCATAAATAGTACGTCCGACCACATTGTCATCCTTATCCACAAAAATATTTTTGTGAAATAGTCAACATAAACCTGAGAAGGGGGTTTAATTGTGTGTACCAGAAATTAACTAATAATTGGATATCTTTGCAGCATAAGTGTACTGTAGTTGATGAGTGATTGAAAATAGATAAACATGTATGGTACTGCTCAAAATAAATATAGTAAAAAGTAAGAGTATGGACACAAATATTTTATTATTGTCCACTCAAATACAGAATATGTCTAGCCCATAGGGACATCAAGATTTAATTATAACTAATTAATGCATATTTACAAGTTAACAAACTCTATCCAAACACCTAAATATTCTTTTAACCTGGTTTCTTTGTATTCCTAATTACAAATACAAAAGGTTTATCCAAGCATACAAGTAAACAAGACATCTGGAGACACAAACAACAATTCAGCACCTGTAGGTGTGATGTGTGCTTTTCTTAATTAAGATTCCTTAGACTCACTGCACACTACTGTATGTTAACCAAGACTTGTTGAAGAAGTAATTTTTTTTAGACAAACTTCTTTAGACTCGTTGTCATGTATGTTAACCAACTCTCTTTAGACTCATTGTTGATGTATATTTGTTAACTTGGTGATAAGAACCTAATTTACATAATATTTAATATAAAGGTAAGTATCATTAAAACTTAATCTATTTAATTGTGTTAATTTTATAATGATATCAATAAATTTATTTAAATTTGTGACTTACTGAATCTTTGTTCTAAAATGTAGATTTAGTTTGAAATTATTAGAATATTTGATTAATATTGAATTGGATAAAATTATAAGAGAACTGAAACTAAAAAAAATGGATTAGAGATAGATTCATGATGCTATAAATAGGAGACCCAAGACATAATAAGACATATTGGACAAAGGCAAAGTAACATAAAAATATTGAAGAACGAAACGTAGAGCTTGTAGGTGCTCAATAGAATAATTGATTAGCAATTATATAGTATTGTAATGAGATTGTATGTATCATTGTTTTCTCTCCCATGTCTAGCTAAAGTACTATGGAGAAGATGAAACCTCGATTTTGTTAGAATTGCTATATTAGTTTATCTTTACCCATGTTTTGGAGTTAATGACTATAGATTTTATTTTCTTTCTCAATTGATATAATTAAATATTAGATAAATTCGTTCATCTTATGCTTTCAATTTATTTATGTTAACTAAGTGTTACCGATAATTGCTGGATATCAATTGTGATTTCAAACTATTGATACAATCGATGATTTAATAGTTATTATTAATTGAGAAGACAACAACATAAATTTGAATATATTTTATAAATTTTCATTTGTAGCTTTTTACTCATTTGATGCTCTATTAATAATGAAATTCCTTGATAGATGGAGTCTCTCAAATGTGATCGGGTCCAACAAGTGATATAAGATATGATAGTTCGACTGAGACATATTGGACTTTAGGGGAACGGGATGATAAGTGTGTAGTACCCACATATTGGGTATGAAGATTGAGTAAATGAATTTATAAGTAAAAAATATCAATGTAATCATTGCATTAAATATTTTGGTACAAGACTTGATATCTCACTTGTAACTCTTCATTCTTTTCATATTATGGTAATAATGAAATTCCTCTAGTTGAAGGCTCTGCAATTGCTGTAGGGTCGATATAAATCAATTATCCATTACTTTCAAAGAAACACACTTTTATAGCTAAATCATAACAAAAACATGACATGTTATATATATAGCTTACTTGGAATCCTTTCACTTTGTTCTATATGAATGCATGGGCCAAAGCCTTTTTGAAAGCTGAATGTGAGAAGCACATTGGTACTGGCCACGTTATATGATGTAGATTAAGGATACAAGATAAGTGGATTGTAACTCGGCATCTAAATCTTTTATTAAGCAAAATCTATCTTTACACTGTTGATTATTGACATTTAATGGACATAATAATGCATTAGTTCAGAACTATTGAGAATAATCATAAGTACAAGCTAGAGAGGGACAGATACTTTGAATTGAAGGGAAAAGGACCAGATAGACCAATTGTCGAACAACTTGGTGCTGATGACAAATTACATGGGTCCAGTAGATCTTTATATGCAACCTGAAAGGGTTTCTGTTGATAAGGGTACTTTTCAATTTGAGGAATTTCAAATTAGAGCGAGGTTGTGGTGAAAAATAAAGTATTTATAGATTGATTCTTTTTTAAAAAGGCATTACAAATATTTTACTTAAATTCTTAATTAGTACATCTACAACTCACTTTGCTCATTAAAAAACTCACTCTAAAATTATGAAGAGCACAGATGACAAGGCAAATAATAATTAGTGAGTGTACTACCCAAAAATTGCTATTTCAAAAGAGCTAAAAATTATTATATATTCAACATTGCTCAACATGTAATCCTAGTAGAACATAGGGTTAAATTAAACAACGCTTTCGTGAGCATATTTATAATTTAAATCTTTAGTTGAATGCAAAAATAATATTTATATATATAATTTGTTTATTTTAATTTTAATTAAAATGAAAAATAGCATTAATTTAAAATAATGTACCACTATACAAAACGCCACGTGATTCAACAACGCTCACTATAATGAACGTTGTTGAGTATATGGGAATCAATTGCACTTGCTTCCGTGAGTATTGTTGAATCTCACTATTATAAAATCAACAATACTTAATGAAGGAGGTACTACTGATCATAGAGATTCAATATAGCCTGCTTCAATGAGCATTGGTTAATATTATTCCCTTCACCTCCACCTATTATTCAACAACCCCTAATATGATGGATGAAAACATTAGACCTTATTCATAGATGATTAATATCATTCCCTTCCCTTCATTACTAGAGTTGATAAATTAAATGATATGCAAAGTATTATACTTTAATTAAAAATATATAGTGAAAATTAAAGTAATTATTCGTAATGGAAATGAATTTTGTGCTAAGCAAATTTTATGCGAGAGTTTAACCCGAATCATTACTTGTGATAGATGATTAAAATGAATGTCACTGAAGATATTACTAGGTCCACTTGTGTAATAAGTCTCTCTTTTTAAGATGCTAATTTCGTGACACTATCAAAATTATGTGAGTAGACTATCAACCATGAGATCTCGAGAAAAATCATTGCAATATAGAAACTGTTAGGGAATTACATACACACACATGGTTTTTGCCATATAAAGATATGACTAATGTCAATAGAAGATTATGTGTTACGAAAAGAAAGATAGAAAAGAAAAGTAGAAGTGCTTTGGTAAACAAGAGAGTGCAGGGGGAGAAAAAAAGTTGAAGAAATCTGTCTCCAAACATGTGTTTTACCTGGAGGTCAAAAGCTCTATTTATAGGTATAGAACCTAAATAGAGAGAAAACCGATCCATGTCTTATAAGTTATAAAAAACATAGCACCAAATGAACTGCAATTGAAGTTGATGTTGGCGTGTGTGGATCTTGCGATGGCATGTGTAGAACACATGCTGAACTTAGCCCGACGTTCAAAAATGCGTGTCAGACATATGAGGACTTGATGATATGGATTTATTTTTCCGAAAAATGATTAAAATGAATAAATAAAATAAAAGTTAGTTTGTCTAAAACGATTTACACCTAAAGCAAATCCCAAACTCGGACAGAACTGAATCTATGTATCTCTTGGAGCAAACCCTAAGAAATGACTTATTTAAATATAACCACTCTTCAAGTATTTCCATTTCCCAATGTGGACTTAATATTTTTTCAATTTAAATACTTCAAGATTTTAATAGTTGATTCGACAATCTTCCAGTTGAATTTAAAAAAAAATGGTTTCTGAAAAGAAGGGGTAATCTTTATAAGATTGTCAATAAAAAATGTGTCTCTTGAATTGAACTTTTGCATAGTGAGAAATATTCTGATTTTACTAGAGTGACTCGAAGTCTTGAATTTTATCTCTAACATCAAACATCACAACCTTTTCAAGGGTGTATTCTAAAAAGTTTATGCATTAAAGTTCATGCATGTCTATTCCAATTTAGTTAACGAGGTAGAAATTTATATGCATAATTCCATACGAAGTGGCCCTTACATACTTACTCACATAGATAAGTCTATCAAGAGTACTCCTTTAGTCTATGTAATCCACTCTAAAAGAGTATAGATCTCATTGAAAACTTATGTTAATTGAATCTCTTATTAATTCAGGAATAATGCTTCTTTATAATAGCATTTTCATCACATAACATTCATAACTTCTTATTACTCATTGAACCTAATTCTTTGGATCTCCAATCATTTATATTGGGTTACCATCATAAATGAACTATTGTTCTAAGGCTAATCCTGTTTAGAAGTTCCTAGTCTTTATCTCTAGCAAATCTATTTGTCAAATGATCGGCTAAATTCTCGTTAATGTGTATATGATATACTCTAACAGTTACTCTAAGGAGTAACTCTCTAACAATATAGGATTAATGATGTATTTTTCATCTCTTACCATTATAATACTGGGCCTCAAATTTTGCAATAACTATGATACTATCAAAGTATATCAACACAACTGATATCATTCTTTTCTAAAAGGATTCTCTTCTAGCAAGCTTCTAAACTCATTAGCTTCTTCACTGCACATTGCTAGTTTTATAATCTCAAATTCCATAGTAGATTTAGTCAATATAGTCTGTTTTTTTTTTCAATATGTAACTAGTGGTTACTTTGAAATTAATGTAAGAGTGTTCTAGTTTGATTCGCTATATCCTTTAAGGATAGTGAAAAATTATGATGATATAATCCAAGGATCATGGTTCTATTGAGGTATCTCATGACCCTTTTAATAATATGTCAATGCTATTTACTAGGTCTACTAGTAAACCTACAAAATAGTCTCGAAACATAAGCAATGTCAGATCTAGTACAAGCATTGACATATTCAAGGTAACCAGTCATGCTCACATACTCATTTTTTCTGACACCTTCTCCATTGTTCTTAAACACATTAACACTTGGATAATATGGTGGGCATTCCGATATACACTTAAAAGAACTATATTTCTTTAGAATTTTCTCAATGTGGTGAGATTGATCTAGAAAATTCTCTCATTTGACCAAGTAATTTTAATACAAATGATTATACTCATTCTTTGAGGTCTTTCATATCAAAGTTATTACCCAATAATGATTTTATATTATTAGCGATATGGTTATTGAAACCAAATATTTGAAAGGCCAAAGAGAGATTTATCAAACCTCTAGACCTTATCTTATTGTCCAGGAAATCCAAACCCTTTATTTAGGTTGTTACATGAAGATTTCTCATTTTAATTCAACATTAACAAAAGTGATTCTAACCTATCCATTTGGTCTACCACTAAATCATGAATTTCAAGAAGCGATATCAATATCCTAATGTAAGTTATTTAGGTTAATAGTGAGAAATTGTCAAAGGCATCTACGTTCTCTTTTTTACAACAATCGTTCACTACAAGATGAGCCTTACATTTGTCTACAGTCCCATCATGTTTTATATTCTTTTTTAAAACCCATTCAAAACCTATATGTTTCCAACAGTAGGCAAGTCTTGTAAATTCTAGGTCTTTCTAGATCCTAGAAAATCCATATAAAGAAGACAAAAAATCTTCGAGGTTTGCAAAATCTTCCTTTAAGTTATAGACCGCATAATTTGGTCATAGAATTTATAAATGTTTCCTATTTTACTTCTACTAGGTTGTATTTACATTTCTTGTATCTTTCACTACTCCTTATAACATGAAATTGACTAGTTGAAGTCTTCCACTATTTCTCAAATTGAAGGAACATTTATTATTATGAAAGTCTGCATCATTTGACTCCATGATTACTTGTATTTTCAAGTCATAAAACATGTACGCTTTACTATTAACAGCATACTTAATGAATAAGATATTTATAGGCTCTACTTGTGAATATATTTCTCTTAAGGTTTAGAATCCGAATAGAAGTCTTGCAACTCCAATATTGCGAATAAGGCAAGTTTGATTAACTATTCTTTATGATCTCATAAAGATATATTTTATTCTTAGAGTTGGGGATTTTATTTAACCCATTACATACAATTAAAAAAATTCTCCCCACCAAAAAGATACAACACCAAAATTCAACTTGATTGTGACAACTAGTTCAGTAAAAGTTATGTTTTTTGCTTTTAACTTTACCATTCATTTCAAGTGAATATGGCGCAATTGTTTCATTATAATTTCATGCTTCTTATAAAATTCATTATACCTAGTAGAATCACATTCAATACCTCTACCATTGTGAAATTTTTTAATCTTCCTATTGAATTGATTTTCAACAACTTAAATATGTCGATAGCTTCATTTTTATTTTTCATAAGTTAAACAAAAATATAGTCAATGAATTCATCGATAAAGGTTACAAAATGTTGTTTTCTATTTTGGTTAATGTTTCTTCAAGTTCACATATATCAGAATGAATCAAGTCTAGAGGGTTGAAATATTTAACCACTGATTTATGCGAGTTTTTATTTATTTTAGCCTGACTACAAAAGCTATATTTTTCAAAATCATTTATAGATACATTTGGAATTAAACATAAGCTAATCGTTTTTGGAATTGCTCGTTTGTTTATATGACAGACCCAAACATGCCAAACATTAAAATGCACAACATGAAAATCGAACAAGACATATTATTTATATCAACGTTCACCTTGAACATGTCATCACTAACATACCTTTTTTGTAACAAAAACCTCATTCCTAGTGAGGGTGTATAAGCCTGCTCCTATAGTATGAATAAAACCAACTTGAATCAGAAGAAAGTCATATAACATATTCGTCCTCATGTCTAGAGTATGCAAAACATCTTTAATAATCAATGCCTTTCCAGAGGTGAATTACAACTCCACATTTCAAAATCTAGTTATAGTAGTAGTGTGGGAATCACCCAACAAAACTTGCATATATTCAACAATAATGTATGTTTTGATAATAGCACGGTCATAACAGACATGAAAACAAGGTTAATCTCAGAAATTATAACCAGGAATGGTTCTTCAATCAGGTTAGCCAGGGGATGACCATTCATTAGCTTGTTCATGCATGTGCATGACATATGAGCTCATTTGCCACAATGATGGCATAAGAATGATTCCCCAAGGTCAATTTTAATTGGTGGTTATTGCCTTAGAGTTTGGACCATTGGAGATTCTAATTCTTGTTGTGGTTGGTGTTGTAGTTCTTTTTTACACTATGGTTCTGATTCTTGAATTGTTTGTCAGATGACTTCAAAATATCACATGTGGATTTTGTTTTAGTTTTTGTGTGTAAAACAACAAGTACTTCATCTTTCTGGTCATGCTTCTCTTTTACAATGTACATGCGTGTAATCAGACATTCTAGACAGAAAAATTTGTCCTTAAAAAGGTTTGTAGAAGTTATTCTGAGCATGAGAATTTTTTTTATAATAACAAGTACTTGAAATTGCTCATTTAAAGTCATACAACCTGATATGACTCTCCGAGATATCTTCTAGATCTAATGGGTTTGGACCTTAAGTGATATGTCATCCGTCATTTGGTATATGAGATAGCATGTTAAAACATTGTTTTTAGTACCCACATCCTCAACATTATACAGTTTTCTCAGTGCATCAGAACTTCTCGAATCCTCTAACTATTGTTATAATCAAAATGGTCATAACTCTTTCGACATGCTCATTCCATAAGAAGAGCGGACGCTCGCGTGTAAAACGTTCAATAAATAAAAGCTAGTTTGTGTTAAAAGATTTACACCACAAGATCCAAGTCCAAAACCAAATCGAGCTGGCCAAGTGGCAGCGGCACGCGAACATGTGATAGTTATGTGGTATGCGTTTTCCACCACAAAACCGTCGTACCCCTTATGGCACACCTGAAGAAAATATTTCTTTACTTATAATCACTCTTTCAAGCGTTTCCACACTACTTTTACACACTTCAAGGTTCCAACACTATTTTCTACAGTGATTAAACAACCATGCTCTATGTCTATTCTGTTACAGAAAAAGAAATAGTGTTATTCAAATAATTTCAAAATAGATTTAACAATTATGCATACAAAATCTCTAAAACCACTTTTATATTGACTAAATTTGTATTATCGTCACATATTTACATGATAATTTATGCTTAATTGCTTTGCACAACTTGCCAATATACGATTTACTTCATCAGAAATAACTAGACCAAGAGACCTGCTGATTGTTGTTTTTCTCTTCTTAGATTCGAGTTTGGCTATTCTCAATTACTAGAGAGGCCATTGCACAGGTAAAATTATGACACATAATAAAAATAAATTTTAAAAATCCAGATATTTTACTATCTTTAAATTAAATGATTTAAGAAACTCTCATTTCTTATATTCACACTACTTGATAATCTAGTAGAGGAGTCTGATTCCTTAGATTCGGACCAGACTTTTGCCAATATGGTCCATAAGCAAAAATATCATGAAGGTCAAGTGCAAAACTAAACAAATTGATGATGGAGAAAACTGTCCGTAGGTATAGATTTTCTTAGCTAAACCTAGGGATATTTATCCATTACCTACAGTTTTTTGTTGTTATGACAAATTTCTTGTAGTGTCACCAGGACCTATAGGTGTAAGAAACAATTTTTTTTATTTAAATGACAAATTTGCATTGTCAATTTGTCATTAAATTGAATGGGGGAATAAGAAAAAGCTTATATTTAATGAATTTTGAAAAGGCCAATAAAAACCATTAATCATAAATAAGACAACAAGGAGTATTTAATGTTTGTTTGCGTCAATTCTTTCTTTCTTTTGTAACCTTTTAAAATTTTAAAAGCAATCACTCATTGTTTTTTGTTTTTAAAATAATTTAAACATTTAAAAAAAATTCCAAATATCTTGCGGCATGTCTAAATGTCTAATACTCCTTCATTTTGAATTTTTGAATCCCAGAAGCATTGAAATCTTCAGACTTTTTGCGGAGAAAATTTATGATAAAGATAAAAATTTGTATTTATATATTGAGGTGATATAAAAGTTAATGATGATGTTGTAAGAGTAATTAAAGAATAAGTTAACTTTTTCATAAAAAAAAATAAGTTAACTTCAAAAAATTTGAAGAATAAGTTATGCATCATCTTTATTTCTATTTTTGTTTTGAAAGGAAGTTACACATAGTATTATTATACATATAAAATTAGATTTTTATTCATTCAAATTATATAAAAAAAAATTCCAAATAAATTTATAGTCGCTATTGTAGTCAAGAATGGATACAAGAAATGCATTCCTGGTGGGCCTAGGCCCTTCCCTGTTCATCAAAACAACTTTATACTCATTAATTTGGTTTCAGGATTCACTTTCCTAACATTCTTAAAGACCCAAATAACAATAATATAATAATATAATAACTATAAAAAAAAAAGACCGCACTTTTAAAGTTAAGAGCAAGACTCATCTTGATCTTTCAAATTTTTTGCTTTAGTTTGAACTTTAAAAAATTAAAAGACTCAAAATAGTTCTAGCGATCTCAAATGTTGTCAAATCTACCACAAGCACAAACGAGCTATAAAAAATAGATCTTGGTGACATTTAAAATGTAACATCCCAAATTTCAGCTCTCTTCTTATATATAAGTGTATACATATATAATATATATTATTCTCTTAAATTATAGTGAGCTGTGTGAAATCCTTTTGTCCTATAGAAAGGACTACTTGAGTAAGAAGTTAACTTACTTGAGTTATAGATCAGTAGCGAGAGGAGTCGTCAACCAATGAGTTGTGAATCATGGAATTTCATTAAGAAAATTCATGATTTAGTTGTTGACATACATTAGAGTTATACCATGAAGGTAGAATGAAATATAAGTGAATTAAAAAACTTAGTTGAAAGTTTCGCACAATTTAAGATTTACCAATTATCGGGTAAGTCTATCGTCGTAGAACCTCATCCGAATTGGTCCAAGGGGCCTTATGATTTGCATAAGTTGAGACTATGTTATTAGTATTGAGTTTTTAAAGACTTATAGAATCATTATTTAAGTTATAAGTTTTAAATATAACTCGGTCAATTTTCTGAAAATTGTCAATGATCCTATTCACAGCTTTGTGTGCGAGTGCCTAAAACTTTACTGTTACTCTTCTAAAGTATGGACTATCTTCCATACTTATATAGACAATGTGTAAAATTATCCTAAGGTATCTTAGAATACAAGAAATTCATATATATATATATATATATATATAGCACAAAAAGTATCAACCATACATTATCAACAGCTTGTGTGACAAGTGACCACCTCTTATGTAATTAAGGATCATTAACCCTTGATTATTTTTGGCTTGGGTCATCAATTAACTATGCCTAGACCCTAAGTGTCTTCCCCATGTATATATAACTACCAAAGACACACCATAGCTGGTCATAAATATCTACAAGATGATCAAACAACTCCATCTTCTTAGCCATTCTCTCATCCATTGTAGGTTGCTAGCAAGGAAGCAAAGGAGGTCTTCCTCTTCAATATTCATGCATGCAAAGACCATACCAACCTAATTCAGGTATGGTGAATCCACTTTTTAGTTTATATTTCCAAAATTCATTTATTTAGCCACTCAAATTTATGTTCTAAAACGGCAGCATAAGCTAGAGTGTAATCTAAGTTTGATCATGTCATAGATTGAGTTCCTCACCTCCATATTGGGTTATTCTTGAACCATTAGCTTCCAACTTAGAATTGCATGTTGGTGATCTTATGTTTTCAGGGTTAGGTTTTCATTTGGGTGATCATAGACTCATGAAACTAGTTTTGAAGTTGTGTTCCTCTAATAATCTTTAGCAAAATATACAACCTAGGTTTTACTATCATGTGTTGTCTCTTTAGGATTAAGTTTCCATTGCATGCATATGTGGTAACCTCCAAATTTAGAAATGCATTTTTAATCCCTTCTTTTTATGAGGTAGGATTTTGTTTCTTTGGTGAATGAGTCCATGAACTCAGCCCCACAATCCTTGTGATTCCATCAAACTCCAAATTGTGGTTTATATGGTAGTTTGGGTTTTAAGTCATCAAATTGAAGAAATTTGTCTCCAAACATGTGTTTTCCCTAGAGGTCAAAATCTCTATTTATAGGTATAGAACCTAAATAGGGAGAAAACCGATCCATGTCTTATAAGTTATAAAAAATATAGCACCAAATGAAGTGCAATCGAAGTTCATGTTGGTGTGTGTGGATCTTCCGATGGCATGTGTATGACACATGCTTGACTTAGCCTGACGTTCAAAAATGCGTGTCAGACATGTGAGGACTTGATGATGTGGACTTATTTTTTCGAAAAATGATTAAAATGAATAAATAAAATAAAAGTTAGTTTGTCTAAAACGATTTACACGTAAAGCAAATCCCAAACCCGGACAAAACCGAATCTATCTACCTCTTCGGGCAAACCCTAAGAAACAACTTATTTAAATATAACCACTCTTCAAGTATTTCCATTTCCCAATGTGGACTTAATATTTTTTCAATTTAAATACTTCAAGATTTTAATAGTTGATTCAACAATCTTCTACTTGAATTTAAAAAAAAAAGGTTTCTGAAAAGAAGGAGTAATCTCTATAAGATTGTCAATAAACAATGTGTCTCTTGAATTGAACTTTTGCATAGTGAGAAATATTCTGATTTTACTAGAGTGATTTGAAGTCTTGAATTTTATCTCTAACATCAAACCGTACAACCTTTTCAAGGGTGTATTCTAAAAGGTTTATGCATTAAAGTTCATGCACATCTATCCCAATTTAGTGAACGAGGTAAAACTTTATATGCATAATTCCATACAAGGTGGCCCTTACATACTTACTCACATACATAAGTCTATCAAGAGTACTCCTTTAGTCTATGTAATCCATTCCAAAAGAGTATAGATCTCATTTAAAACTTATTTAACTGAATCTCTTATTAATTCAGGAATAATGCTTCTTTATAATAGTATTTTCATCACAAAAGATTCATAACTTCTTATTACTCATTGAACCTAATTCTTTGGATCTCCAATCCTTTATATTGGGTTACCATCATGAATGAACCATTGTTCTAAAGCTAATCCTCACATTAGTTTAGACGTTCTTAGACTCTCTAGCAAATCGTTTTTCAAATGATCGGCTAAATTCTCATTAATGTGTATATGATATACTCTAACAGTTACTCTAAGGAGTAACTCTCTAACAATATAGTATTAATGATGTATTTTTCATCTCTTACTGTTATAATACTAGGCCTCAAATTTTGCAATAGCTATGATACTATCAGAGTATATCAACACAACTGATATCATTCTTTTCTAAAAGGATTCTCTTCTAGCAAGCTTCTAAACTCATTAGCTTCTTCACTGCATATTGCTAGTTTTATAATCTCAAATTCCATAGTAGATTTAGTCAATATAGTCTGTATTGTTTTCCCAATATGTAACTAGTGGTTACTTTGAAATTAATGTAAGAGTGTTCTAGTTTGCTTCGCTATATCCTTTAAGGATAGTGAAAAATTATGATGATATAATCCAAGGATCATGGTTCTATTGAGGTATCTCATGACCCTTTCAATAATGTGTCAATGCTATTTACTAGGTCTACTAGTAAACTTGCAAAATAGTCTCGAAATATAGGTAAAGTCAGATCTAGTACAAGCACTGACATATTCAAGGCAACCAGTCATGCTCACATACTCATTTTTTCTAACACCTTCTCCATTGTTCTTAAAAACATTAACACTTGGATAATATGGTGGGCATTCTGATATACAATGAAAAGAACTGTATTTCTTTATAATTTTCTCAATGTTGTGAGATTGATCTAGAGAAATTCTCTCATTTGACCAAGTAATTATAATACAAATGATTATACTCATTCTTTAAGGTCTTTCATATCAAAGTTATTACTCAATAATGATTTCATATTACTAGCGATATGGTTATTTAAACCAAATATTTGACTCCATGATGTGTATATGATATACTCTAACAATTACTTTAAGGAGTAACTCTCTAACAATATAATATTAATGATGTATTCTTCATCATTTGACTTCATGATTACTTGTATTTTCAAGTCATAAAACATGTACACTTTAATATTAATAGCATACTCAATGAATAAGATATTTATAGGTTCTACTTGTGAATTTATGTGAATTTATTTCTCTTAAGGTTTAGAATCCGAACATAAGTCTTGCAACTCCAATATTGAAAATAATGCAAGTTTGATTAACTATTCTCTATGAACTCATAAAGATATATTTTATTCTTAGAGTTGGGGATTTAATTTAACCCATTACATACAATTAAAAAAAATTCTCCCCACCAAAAAGATACAACACCAAAATTCAACTTGATTGTGATAACTAGTTTAGTAAAAGTTATGTTTTTTGCTTTTAACTTTACCATTCATTTCAAGTGAATATGGCGCAATTGTTTCATTATAATTTCATGCTTCTTATAAAATTCATTATACCTAGTAGAATCACATTCAATAGAGTGTGAAATTTTTTAATCTTCCTATTGAATTGATTTTCAATTTCAATGATAAACAACTTAAATATGTCGATAGCATCATTTTTAATTTTCATAAGTTAAACGAAAATATAGTCAATGAATTCATCGATAAAGGTTACAAAATGTTGTTTTCTATTTTTGGTTAATGTTTCTTCAAGTTCATATATATTAGAATTAATCAAGTCTAGAGGCTTGAAATATTTAACCACTGATATATGCGAGTTTTTATTTATTTTAGCCTGACAATAAAAGCTATATTTTTCAAAATCATTTGTAGATACATTTGGAATTAAATATAAGCTAATCGTTTTTGGAATTGCACGTTTGTTTATATGATAGACCCAAACATGCCAAACATTAAAATGCACAACATGAAAATCGAGCAAGACTTATTATTTATATCAACGTTCAACTTGAACATGTCATTACTAACATACCTTTTTTGGAACAAAAACCTCATTCCTAGTGAAGGTGTATAAGCCTGCTCCTATAGTATGAATAAAACCAACTTGAATCAGAAGAAAGTCATATAACATATTCGTCCTCATGTCTAGAGTATGCAAAACATCTTTAAGAATCAATGCCTTTCCATAGGTGAATTTCAACTCCACATTTCAAAATCTAGTTATAGTAGTAGTGCGGGAATCACCCAACAAAACTTGTATATATTCAACGATAATGTATGTTTTGATAATAGCACAATCATAACAGACATGAAAACAAGGTTAATCTCAGAAATTATAACCAGGAATGGTTCTTCAATCAGGTTAGCCATGGGATGACCACTCATTAGCTTGTTCATGCATGTGCATGACATACGAGCTCAGTTGCCACAATAATGGCATAAGAATGATTCGCCAAGGTCAATTTTAATTGGTGGTTATTGCCTTAGAGCTTATTAGTGCACATATTTTTCCTTATCCAACAAGGATTTTAAATTGATAAATTTCTCTCAAATCCATTAAGCCATTTGAGAGTTATGCTTGTTTTACGAAAACATATTCTGTCGTGGACTAGTCTTGTAGGAAGTTATGGTGATCTGTAAAAATGCCTTCAAACATATGTTCTACCAACCTTAAATCCAAAACTCAAAATACCAACGTTATTCCTTGTTCAATTAGCTTTCCAAATTTACCAAGATTGCCTGCATTCATTTATACATCTGAGAGTTAGGTTCTCTATACTAATGTATTGTCTTGCTGCCTTGAAGCTGAAAGTCATGTTGGGACATCACTTGATGATCAACCCATAACTCCTAGTCTGAATGTGCAATTATTTTGAAAATAATTTAACATGACCAAAATTGGACAAATATTTGATTATGTGAAAGTACCATATAATTCCTATGTATAAGTCAAACCCTATAAACCATTCTTTGGAGTTGTCTAGCTTATATGGACAACATATATCTTTGAAATTGAAATGATTATAACTTGAGTTCTAATTATTATCGCTACCCCCACTTTCTTAGGCACGACGAGAAATGTGAAAATTAATGCAATGAAGACATCATCAATGTTTTTTAGAGGGAAAATGTGAAAAACCAATTTTTGAAAAAGATTGGTCTCCTCGTAGAGAGAAATTAAGTTCAGGAGTCAATTACAGATGAGGAAGGTATTAGGCACCACATATTTCCCATTATAAAAAACGACACTTAGGTTAATTATGTGGATATTCATTCAAAATAAAGAAAGATTAAAAAACATTTTTTATTATTTGTGTCTGAGAGGGAAATACCTACTCATACGTATCTCTATTTATAATAGAGAAAACAAGGCTACGTAGTTCTTTCAGAAAATAATTGTTTGGTTGATATATTTTTATTTTTATAACCAACATGTTAAGATAATGTGAGTTATCTCACCTTGCTTTTTTTTTAAATTATTGGAAATATTAACAGCATAAGGCAACACGACAAGGCACATAGCCTATAGTGGACTACCTCACATTGCTTTTAAAAATTGTTTGAAACATCAACAATTTAAGGTAACGTGATAAGACATGAAACCTATAGTGGGCTACCTCACATTACAAAAACAATTATTTGAAACTTTGCGTTTAGAAATTTCTTGTAATATTAACAACATAAGGTAGCGCGACAAGACACGAGGCCTATAGTAAGATACCTCACATTGATTTTAAAATTTATTTGAAATATAGACAACATAACGTAACGCAGCAAGACATGAGACCTATAGTGGGCTACCTCACATTGCTTTTAAAAATTATTTGAAATATTAACAACATAAGGTAGTGGAGCAAGACACAAGGACTATAGTGAGCTACCTGACATTTCTTTTAAAACAATTATTTGAAATATTAACAACATATGGTAGCGTGACATGACATGATGCCTATAGTGGGCTACCTTACATTGCTTTTAAAAATTATTTGAAATATTAACAACATAAGGTAACACGACAAGACATAAGGCCTATAGTGGGCTACCTCACATTGCTTTAAAATAATACATTTTTTATTGCATTTATTTATATACACATTATTAACTAACCACACAATAATAAATAAAAAAGTAGAATAAAAATTAAATAAAATAAAAATAGAATTTTAATTAAAAGAAGAATAGAAAATAAGTAAATAAGAAAATAATTTCATTAGAGGTTTAGGGTTACAATTCAATTTGGGCATTTAGGGTTATAGGAAAATCAATTTGGGAATTAGAGTTGGGGACAATCAATTTGGAATTTAGAATTGGGAAAATTTAATTTATGAATTAGGGTAAAATCAATTTGGGGCTTAGAATTAGGCTTAAATTGAATTAACAATTAGGTTAAAATCAAAGTAGCTGATTTAGGGATAGGTTTAATTAATTTAGGAATTAGGGTTAGGGGTTACCATGGAGGCAACCCACATGGTTGACGACAAGGAGGAGCGACGGCTATGACAACTTGGCAACAGGCCGCAGTGGTGCATGATGGGTGGTCCAATCACTATTGTGGATGATTTTACTAGGTGCATATGGATATTTGTTATGAAATATAAATATGAAACTCAAAACATTTTACAATCTTTTAATGCTTTTGCAAATATACAATTCCATGCAACTCTAAAAACTATAAGGGTGGACAATGGTTTAGAGTTCATATCCGTGTGAGATTTCTTTTAAACTCATGGGATTGAATATGAACGCACTTGTGTTTATACTTTACAACATAATAGAGTTGTTGAACGCAAACACCACCATATTCTAGTTGTTGCACATGCATTACTTTTCCAATCTCATTTACTTCTTAATTTTTGGGGTGAATGTGATTTAACAACTGTCTATTTTATCACCCACTTACCATCCCCATTGTTTTCTAAAATATCACTTTTGAATTACTATACAATCGACCACTATCAATTAATCATTTAAAAGTTTTTGGTCGTTTATGTTATGCTACTGTTGTTCATCTGGCTCGTAAATTTAATCCTTGTGCAAAATATTGCATCTTTGTTGGACATCCAAGTGGACAAAAAAGTTACAAACTTTATGATATAGAAATTACAATTTTTTTTGTAATTCGTGATGTCAAATTTTGTGAAACTAGTTTTTGCACTATTTCACTAAAGCTAGAGTTACCCCATCTTTCCTTTGACATCCCAAAGCCTTCGTCAATCATATCCTCCTCTACAACTCAACAAAAACAACCACCAAACATAGAAGAACCCACTACTCCTATAAATTTACCTAGTACACATAAGTTTCCTCAAAGTCCATCCACATCTTCCACACCTTTACCTTCGACTACATCAACTACACCCTTATCAAGCACTTTTGATCCTCCAACACCTTTCAAACTCCCTATATGTCAACCCACTCGCCTCAAACAACCCCCAACATTGCATAGAGACTACATATTGTCAACACAAGTCAATTAGTGTACCTCAAATCCAAGTCCTAAATCAGGTACTCGATACCCTTTTTGTCATTTTCTTTCTTACTCTCATATATCTTCTTCCCATTGTAATTTTTTATCTAATATTACAGGTCAAACAAAACCTCATTCTTATGATCAAGGTAAACTTGATTCCCATTGGCAGCAAGCGATGCATGCAGAATTAAAAGCATTGCATGAAAATAACACATGAGATTTGGTTCATCTTCCTAATGGTCACAAACCTATCGGGTGAAAATGAGTGTACAATATAAAATACAAATATAATAGGACCATTGAGCGTTATAAGGCTCATCTTGTTGCTAAGGGGTATACCCAAGTTGAAGGTGTTAATTCTTAGGAAACATTTTCTTCGACTGCTAAGCTCACTACACTTTGTTGTCTTCTTACTATCACTGCTTCCCCCAATTGGTTCATCCACCAATTTCATGTGCAAAACGATTTTCTCAATGGTGACTTGTATGAGTTAGTGTAAATGGAGCCTCCACCCGGTCTTCACTAATAGGGGGAGAACATTGTATGTCAGCTCAACAAGTCACTTTATAAACTTAAACAAGCTTCAAGAAGTTGGTTCTCGACCTCTTCAGATACCATTCGAAAGGCTGGTTATCAACAATCAAAGACTGGCTACTCTCTTTTCATCAAACATCAAGGTATTTCTCTTATTGTTATTCTTATCTATGTTGATGATATACTTCTAACTGGAAATGTCCTTCAAGAAATGAAATGCTTAATAGAGTTTCTCCTCAAGCACTTCGGCTTCAAAGATCTTGGAGATTTGAAATATTTTAGGCATTGATTTCTCCTGTTCCAAGGAAGGTATTTTCACATCTCAAAGAAAATATGTGGTAGACATTTTACAAGATTTGGGACTTTTAGGCGCTTGCCTAGAAAATTTTCCAATGGAACAAAATTTGAAACTCGCTCCCACAGATGGAGTATTACTAAACGATCCAACCAAATATAGAAGACTTGTTGGTATGTTGATTTAACTTATTGTCATAAGGCTTGATATAGTCTTCCATATTTGAACTTTGAGTCAAATCATATATAAGCCTCGAAAACCTCACTAGGATGCTACTATATGAATCCTTACATTCATCAAAGGTACTCTTGGATAAGGCCTATTATTTTCTTCTATGAACAATCTTACTTTTAAAGCTTTTTGTGATTTAGATTAGGCAGATTGTCATGCCACAAAAAGGTCAATTATAGGATGTTGCATTTTCATTGGAGATTATCTTATCTCATGGAAATCCAAGAAAGAAGCCAACGTTTCAAGATCAATAGTAGAAGTTGAATATCGAGCTATGGCCAATACATGTTTGGAGCTAACTTCGTTGCGCTATATACTTCAGGATTTAAAAGTTCCACAAGCAGCTCCTACACCCTTAATTTGTGATAACCAAGCAACCTTATACATTGTTGCGAATCTCGTTTTTCATGAACATACAAAACATATTGAAATAGATTGCCACATTATTCGAGAAAAAGTACAAGCTTGAATGATTAATCCTTCTTATGTACCAACACGCTTCTAGTTAGCAAACATTTCCACAAAAGCTTTGGGGAAGAACCAATCTTTGATATTGCGTAGCAAGTTGGGACTTCATGATATTCAATCTCCAACTTGAGGAGATGTATTAAGAAATATCTTATAATTTAGAGTAAATTACATTGACACTCCCTGAGTTTTAGAGAAATTACACAAACCACTCATCACTTTTCTACACCTACACAACCCCCCTCCCTTATTTTTATATTTTCATTACACTCACCACCCCTGCATGAAAAATAAGCGTAATCTTTTAAACAAAAAATGTGATAAATGAAATTAAGTTAAACAAAAAATGGTATATTGTGGAGTCAAGTCCAAATAATATATGAGTTGATACCTCTTTATTATTTTTGGTTCGTTACGATATAATATAAGAGCGATTTAAACAATATATCTTTAGAATTGTTGATGCATTTTGTAACCAAAAATAAGAAAGATACATTGATTTTTATGTTATTTGAACTCCTCTCCACAATATATCATGTTTTATTTAACATAATTGCATTTATCACATTTTGTTTTACAAATTATACTTATTTCTCATGTATAGGTGATTAGTGTAATGAAAGTATAAAAATTCGGGGGTTTATGTAGGTGTAGAAAAGTGAGGGGTGACTTGTGTAATTTCACTAAAACTCATGAATGTCAGTGTAATTAACTCTATAATTTATGTTTTCAAGTGATATATATATATATATATATATATATATTTATTTATTTATTTTATATT
>NW_017715485.1:0-6068 GCF_001865875.1 Lupinus angustifolius
ATAGTGTATTGTTTTATTCGCAAGATAGAATATATATATATATATATATATATATATATATTCCATCTTGCGAATAAAACAATACACTATCATTAATGGTCAGCCTCCTTTCAATGTATATATTCTTCTTGTTGTCCTCTTAGCATAAGAAGAGAATATTTTTTCCTACCTAATATTAAAGCAAAGTTCCTATATAGTATAGATTATTCAGTTATCAGGCATTTTTTTAATTAATTCACTTGCACCATCAACACAAATGGTCTACGATCTCTCATTGGTGAAAGACCTATGTTCCACTTCATTTCCCAACTGAAAATTGCTATTATATGCCTATGCCAAAAAGTGTACGATTTATTTAATTTAGAGTGTGCTTCTTTTGAAATAAAAATTCACTAAAACTTTCCTTTAGGTTGAGCATTGGAGGTTGGAGTTATTAAACAAACACGCTCATATAAAATATATTTAGGATTTTATTTTGATAAATTATTTAGACATTTATGATTCTTCCAATTGTTGATCTATGTTATTGCAATTACAGAATGTTAGTTATATAGTATTGTCATGTGTATGTCTTATAGTATCTAATACTTTACGAAGGCTTTTGAGTACTTTTACACTATACAATTTTCACTTGTCCCATGGTATTGGCACTTCCTAGTTGTGTTTTTCCTAAACTTTCACTACTACATTTTTGGCTTACGACAACGCCTCCATCTTCAACGGTTTAAAAACCATGGTCTTAAAGTACAATAGGCTACAATTTTAAAACGGTTGCCTATTCATTGTATTAGATCACAATTTTTGTTATTGTTCTCAAAATTGTTGCCTATTGTACTTTAAGACCACGGTTCTAAAACTGTTGCCTATTCACTGTATTGGACCACGTTTATGATGTTGTTGTGATAGTTATTCTAAAAACCGTTGCCTATTCCACTATTGGACCACACTTTTGAAACGGTTGTCTATCATTATTATCTACTAAAACCGTTGTGTATTACTTTTACTAATTTTTTTATTTTGTGTAACTTAAACTTTTATGAGTTACTACTTTCTTAACAGATATCCTTCTACTTCTTCTTCTAACCCTACCCTTTTTCTTCTAACCTACCCTTATTCTTCAAATTGTGAACCCTAGCCTTCTTCTCCCAAAATCAGCAGACACTTGGTTTTCCACCTTTAAATTGGCATGGCAGTCACTTGGTTGTGCAGATTCTTTTCATTGAGCTCTCATTTCCCTTGAATGCTTCAATATTCTTCTATCTTCCCATACCGTGTTGTGCAGAGTTGATCGAGGATTCTAGTGGCGTTGGAGATTGAAAAACCTCTAATATAGAGTCGTTTCGGTAGTTTTCTAAAACACGGTGCTGCTATTCTCGCATCTCGGGTTTTTTGTTTCTTAATAACCTCATTTTTTTTCATGTTTTTTTATGTTTGATTTCATGTGTGTTTTGTTCTTAGGATTCGTATCTATTCTAGTATTCTACTATTGCTATTTTCCTCCACTCAACAATGTCAAACCGTTCATATTCCTCACCACTGTTCAATGCCATTTCACCGCTGTTCAACATTTTGACTCCCTCACGTTCTTCCTCTGTTCAACTGACTTTAATTGAAGTGCTCTTCTCAGGTTTTGTTTTATCTAATTGTGAACATAAATCCCTAGTTTATGTGTTCTCATTTATTTTCCCCTCCTTTTATATACATAAAAATAGACCAATAGTTGTTAATTCATAGTTTGAGTATAACCATGATATATGTCAAGATGAATAATTTTTGCCATCATAAAGCTGGAGATTGAGCATTTAGTTGGTATGACTTTCTTGTGCATTGAAATGGTGTTGATAGATATTGTAGTAATTATGACATTGAAGAAGTCACATATTGTATAAAAGTATATTAGTTAAAGAACATATAAATAAATGGACTCATAGACCACTATGCCAGATATCGTAATAAACAACGGTCATTCAACAGCGGAATTTTGAACGACGCTGTTGAAAATGAGGCCGAAAAACATCAACAGCGCAAAATAAAACAAGCGCTCTCAATTTGTGTAACTTCAGCAACACATTCTTCACAATGCGCTGTTGAACATCAATAACATTAGCGCTGACTTGAATGATTTATTTTTAACAGAACATTTTATAGAAAGCATTGTTGATGAGAATATATGCCACAACACATATTTAAGGAAACGATGTTGAAGATGACCTAGTAACCGCGCTTGCTTAATTATGAGTTGTTGATTTTTTACGACTTTTTAAGCGTCCGAGAAATTAATGGTGGAGAAGTAACGCGTCTCGTCATTTGTTGAAATATTAATGGTTTAGTGGTTATGCGTTTCTTGGTTGTTGAAATATTAATAGTTGAGGGGTTATACGTCTATTCGTTTGTTGAAATATTAATGGTTGCTCATCTATAAATATTGTGGTTCACTCAATTTTTTAATTCATCAGTAAGCTTAGAGCCTAAGAGTATGTGTTTCTATAAGAGTATGTTCATGAAGATAGGAGGAAGAAAACACAAAGTAGTACAAAAAGAGCAATACTGCAAAGAGTGAAAAAAAAGAAAAAGCACCTAGATTTGTATAGAGGAGTCGAGGAAAAAATTGTGTTTCTATTTCAGAATCATGTCTAGGAGGTTTTTAACAAGTTTTGATTTCAGAAGGAAAGTGGTTGTCATACAAGATTTGCGTGAGATTAAACAATTGAAAGTAAATAAAAGAAAAAGGGGAATGGATTATTTAGTTCAGTGAACTCTTTCAATTTTTATTTATCTCTTTCCATTATTTTCCTTCATCATCTGCAGCAATTCCTAAAGTTCATTGATTTTTCTCCTTCAATTTTCATGGGAAAAAGACCCATATTTTAAAAGGAAATCAATGAAGTATTGTACAAGATTTGTGTAGAGGAGTAGAGGAAAAAATGTGGACAAGATTATTTCCTCTTCTATCAAATCACTTAGTTCATTATATTCGCATGTACCAAATCATTTAGTTCATTATAATGTTTTTTGCCTATCTGAATGAATAATAAATTAATTATTTTGGATGTTAATTTCTGTTTTTTGTTAATTATTTGGATGGTTATTCTCTTTAATATTTTTGCACTGTTTCTTATTAATAAACACAATAAAAACAAATTAACAAAATGTAATGTTTAATATTTTATTCAGTTTCGTATTAATAAACATAATTATATAGTAATAATCTACTTCATGGAAACTTCATGTTAATTTAAGTAAATTCATGTTGTATTAATATTTTCCAGTTATGTAAAGTGTTAATTTAACAGCGCATAACTATGAATACGTTGTTAATTTGGAAAATGAGTTCAGTTTAACATCACATAATTACAACTGTGTTGTCAATTAGATTCTAATCAACAACACTACATCTAGGTAGCGCTGTGGATGTGTTAATAAAAATAAGTAGTAAATAGATGGATACGCAACAATAGCGCAATCCTTAATATGCGTTGTTGATGGGAATATATGCAACATCGCATATTTAAGGAAGCGCTATTGAAGATGACATAATAACCGTGCTTGCTTAATTATGCGTTGTTGAAATAGTAATGCGTCTCGTCGTTTGTTAAAATATTAATGGTTGACTGATTATGAGTTTCTTGGTTGTTGAAATATTAATGGTTCAGTGGTTATGCATTTCTTGGTTGTTGCAATATTAATGGTTTAATGATTATACGTCTCTTCGTTTGTTGAAATATTAATAGTTGCCCATCTATAAATATTGTGGTTCACTCATTGTTCTAATTCATCAGTAAGCTAAGATCCTAAGAGTATGTGTTTCTACAAGAGTATGTTCATGAAGATAGCAGGAAGAAAATACAAAGTACTAAAAAAAAGAGTAATACTGCAAAGAGTGAAAAAGAAAAAAAAACACCTAGATTTGTATAGAGGAGTTGAGGTAAAAATTATGTTTCTATTTCAGAATCATGTCAAGGAGATTTTAACAACTTTTGATTTTGAAAAAAGACCCAGATTTCAGAAGCAAGGTGGTTGTCATACAAGATTTGTGTCAAATGATGAAGATTTAGTTGATTGATCTCTTTCAATGTAAATAAAAGGAAAAGGGGAATGAATTGTTTAGTTCATTTAGCTCTTTTATTTTTTATTGATCTCTTTCAATTATTTTCCTTCATCATCTACAGCAATTCCTAAAGTTCATTCATTTCCTTCATTTGATTTTCATGGCAAAATGACCCAGATTTTAAAAGGAAATCAATGAACTGTTACACAAGATTTGTGTAGAGGAGTCGAAGAAAACATTATGGATATAATAAGATTATTTCATCTTCTACCAAATCATTTAGTTCATTATATTCTCATGTACCAAATCATTTAGTTCATTACAATGTATTTAGCCTCTCTGAATGAATAATAAAACAATTATTTTGGATGTTAATTTCTGTTTTTTTTAATTATTTGGATGATTATTCTCTTTAATATTTTTGCACGGTTCCATATTAATAAACACAATAAATAAATTATCAATACTTAATAAATACAAAAACAAATTAACAAAATGTAATGTTTAATATTTTTTCCAGTTTCGTATTAATAAACACAATTATATAGTAATAATCTACTTCATTGAAACTTCATTTTAATTTAAGTAAAATTCATGTTGTATAAATATTTTCCAATTATGTAAAATTTTAATTTAACAATGCATAAATACGAATACGCTGTTAATTTGAAAAATGAGTTCAGTTTAACATCGCATAATTACGACTGAGCTGTCAATTAGATTCTATTCAAAAGCGCATAATTCAGATAGTGTTGTCAATTAGATTCTAATCAACATTGCTATATCTAGGTAGTGCTCTTGATGTGTTAATGAAAATAAGTAGTCAAGAGATGGATACGCAACAACAGCGCAATCCTTAATATGTGTTATTCAAGATGTTGATACAACAACGCTACGTTAGATATGCGTTGTGGAAGATGTTGTATTCAAAACATGAGTTTTGTACAGTTGGATACACAACAACATCGCAATCGTAAATATGTGTTGTTGAAGATGTCACAACAATGCTACCGTTAATATGCGTTGTTGAAGAGGTCAATACAACAACGCTATCGTTAATATGCGCTATTAAATGGTTACTACAGTTTAAATATCTAAAACATTAGTCTTTTCCTCTACGCTCTCGAACTTCCTCGAAAAGAAATCCTCACATTCGCAGCAAACCCTCATACTCTCATAAACTGAAAAAACTTCATCAATGGCTTCCCAAAGTGGCAATCATATATCTCACAGTGGTGACGAAGCTTCACCGACTCCACAAGACCAACAAATCGATGTTCAAAATCGACCTCCACGTGGAATGACTTCCATGAAGAATGTCATTCGGTCAAGAAGCAAGGATGTGAAAATAGAAGTTCACTGAAACTCTAAAGGCCAACCATTAAAAAAGAAGGGTGTCAACGCATTGTTAAGCTACATTGGTGTTGTTGTTAGGCAGAATCTGAAGCTAACAATCAAGAAATGGAGGGATATAGAGAATATCGTGAAGGAGCGTATTTGGAATGAAATAAGAGTAAGTTTATTTTTTCAGTTTTTGTGTTTTTGTGCTTTCTTGCAATGTACGTATGTGTTAAATTTTCATGCAATGTATGTATATGCATGCAATATATAATGTATATCTGTTTTTATTTCAGGCAACTTTTGATATTGATGAGGAGCATAAGGATTATATCCTTAAATCGGCTGGAAAGGCTCTCCGACAATTCCGAGCTGATGCCGAACAATTACTCAGAGATGCTGATGGCAATGTCAACCTAAAATCTCCAACTAAATATGCAAATATCGTTGATGAAGAGGATTGGAAGACTTTTGTCACCCTATGCACAGAAGACGAGTCTTTCTTGGCAAAATCATATTCTTTGTATTGACTTTTGTATATATGCCTTTGTATATGATTGTTGATATTAATATTGTTTATTGTTTCAAAAATTAAGTAAAGAAAACCGCAAGAGGGCATCCAAGCCTTTATATCCATACCGAGGTTCTCGAGTGGGGTATAGAGAAATCGAGGAAAGAATTG
>NW_017715486.1:0-1314 GCF_001865875.1 Lupinus angustifolius
GTAGAACTCGATGTTCTATGGGTGGATGCCCGTAAGAACAAGGATGGTGTCATCGACAATGAGGAATTTCAAGAAGCGACAAAACATGTTGTAAGTGCTCATATTTTTTAATTATACTTAATTTTCATACTTTATTTATCAAAATGTGATTAAGTAACATTATGTTTTTTCTTAATTTGTCAAATTTGCCTAAAAGAAAAGGAGGCAAACCCAGATAGTCACGTAATACTTGACAAGGCACTAGGATTGCCTATCTACCCTGGCCGTATCCATGGTGCAGGATTTGGGGTTAGCCAGCGGACATTTGTTCCCTATCCAAAGCGTTCAACCAAAGCCAAAATGAGCCAGGTTTAAAATCAACTAGATGGCATCATGCAACGGTTCAACGAATTTGAGCAATCAATGAAGGCGAAGGAAGCTGAGTGGCAACAACTAGCTAGTAATGTTGCCACTATTCCTTCAACCGTCAATGAGAGTTGCACTACACGTGCACCTTACAACATTCTCATTCTGATTCCCATTCTTGAGGTAATTTAGTTAACTTATTTTAATTTAGTTAAATTATTTTAATTTAGTCGTTAACTAATTATATATTTTAACTTACATACAGAGAATCAGTTCTTGCAAACTTTTCCTGGATACCCCAACTAGCCGAGTAGTGGATGTTGCAAAAGTGCACAAGTTGGCCGATGCTATGCTGCATAATGCACGTATCCCACATTATCATGTGAAGGTCTCGATTGACATTGCAATCGATGATAATGCGTTGCTACCAATTCCTCTCGATGAGGATATCTTCATAGTTGGAGGGGCTATAGGCACTTTTGTGGCTTGGCCAATACACCTTGTTCAAGTAATTCGTCCTAAGGTATGATTTTTCACATTATGCTCACTCTATATGATTTTTCACCTTATGCTCACTCATATTATATATATTGATTTATAATTGATATGTTTTTATTGAATATTTCAGGAAAATATACATTCCACCCCAAGTAGCACCCAAAAGTCTAAGCCATCCTCGGGGGATGTGAGCTCAAAGCCATCTACTAGGGATGTGAGCTCCAAGAAGACTACCAAGTAGTGTACTCAGCTGATGGGGCATGTAAAGAAGATTGGAGATGATATTGACTATAACAAGAACCGAATTGGAGCAAGCGCACTTATATGTTTTACATAATGCCAACGAGGTTGAGCCATATGTTGAAACACACAAGGAGATGCTAAGGAAGTGTTACCCAAGTAAGAATGAAAATTGGATTTCCAAATAGCATAATCGGTGTTTCATAAAGTGGCTAAAAAATCATATTGATG
>NW_017715487.1:0-1664 GCF_001865875.1 Lupinus angustifolius
GTCCAAGCCTTCGTGTCTTATCCTACACTAGTTACCTGATTAATGGGTTCACATTTTATACAAAAAAACAAGATGATCAAAGTAAAATGTAAAATAGTGGTATGACTCTTGTTGCTCGAACTTTACACATGTCAAGTGCAAAAGATAGAAACCCAATATATGCGAACATGTCATACTTTGGAGTGATTTAAGCTGTATGGGAATTGGATTACACAATGTTTACGATGCCGGTTTTTTATTGTATATGGGTTGATAACAACATTGGCTTCCGAGTTGATGAGTTAAGGTTCATGCAAGTGGATCTTAATAGGCCAGGATATAAAGATGAGCCATTTATTCTAGCATCACAAGCTCAACAAGTATTCTATGTTAGTGACCCAGCTGATATGAAATGGTCCATTGTTCTTTTAAGTAACAAAATAATCGTCAATAATATTGATGACCAAAAATATGAATATATTGATGAAGATGATCCTTTTTTTGGGACATATTATGAAGAAGATCTTTGCTCCTGACCTTGGCAAGGTTTTGATGAAGACACCAACATCACCAAAAAGAAGAAAATGAAGATTACTTATGAAGACCAAGAAGATTAAAGCTTCAAGACAATTAGTCTAAGTCTAAATAGGTACTTCTATCCTATACTCTTTAATATACCAAAGTAGTAATGCTAAAATATTTTAAAAGAAATTGAAACACTTCAAGTTTTAAATGAAAACATTTTTCAAAATACTGTATAACAAGTTACTGAAATTTGAGTAACAGGTTACATGAGTGAGAATCAGTTATCTAACAATATTTAAATTGGAGTAACCGATTACTCAAATTTGAGTAACTGATTACTCTAAGTGAATTTTAAATTCACTGTTGAACAGAGAGTTTGAGTAACCGATTACTCAAGTGAGTAACCGATTACTCAATGTAATTTTTCAAAATGTCACGTTAGGGTAACCGATTACCCACTTGCCGTAATCGGTTAGTGAGAGTTGTTACATCATTTTTTCAGATTTGAAACTCAAGGGTTTTCATCCCAAACGAAATGCCTTCATTCCAAACAATTCCTACTATTTTATAAAGGTATAATGACTGATTGGAAAGGCTATTTAAAGGCCTTAGAACTCACAATGAAAACAACTCTTTAAACAACTCTTTCATAACTGTTTCACACTTTTCTCACAACTTTCCTACACTTTTCTGAAATAGTTTTCTGCACTTCCAGCAACTTGAACTCAAACTTCCAAAGCTATTTTTTTTAGTTGCTTGAAGTAAATCGTTTTAATGTTTTGTAAAACTTCAAGAGCATTATTTACCAAGTATACAAAAGAGTTGATTGGATTGCAAATGTTATTATATTTCCTACTTGTAAAGGCAACCCAAGCCATCATTCAAATTCTTCATTCATTGTAATTACTTTCTTTCGCGGGGTGTGAATAAAAAGGGGATAGAGTTACATGGAAAGGTCTTTTCCAATGTGATAAGTATTAGGGAGTGTGTAAGGTAAATAGAGATCTTGGGGTGAGATATTGTAATGACAACTCATTATATTTAGTGGAAAATCTCTGGTGCTGCAAGAATACTGGACGTAGCCTTCGGTGAACAAGAAGGTGAACCATTATAAAATCCTTGTGTACTCTCTTCTCCCTTACCTCTTTGATTTATTCTTG
>NW_017715488.1:0-1669 GCF_001865875.1 Lupinus angustifolius
CTCTTAGTTGCAATCTCAGTCTTACAATTGGCACCAGAGCTTTTTTTGAGTAAGTTATTCTCAAAACTGATCCTACATCAAAGATGGCCGCAAGATCATTCCTAGTAGCAGATTCTAACATAAACCGCCCTCCAAGTTTTGTTGGAGAATGTTATGACTTCTGGAAAATCAGAATGAGGATATTCATATAATTCTAAGACTTGGATATATGGAATGCAATTGAAGAAGGTATGAACCCTTCACAGTTATAAACAGTGTAAGGGAAATAAAGCCTATATCTTCATGGAATGATGAAGACAAGAAGAAGGTACAATATGACCTAAAGGCA
Source organism: Lupinus angustifolius (assembly GCF_001865875.1). Classification (NCBI taxonomy): domain Eukaryota; kingdom Viridiplantae; phylum Streptophyta; class Magnoliopsida; order Fabales; family Fabaceae; genus Lupinus; species Lupinus angustifolius. The sequence goes on from NW_017715488.1 coordinate 329, forward strand.
AAGAACATCCTCACTTCTACTCTTGGAATTGATGAGTTCTTTAGAGTATCTAACTGTAAATCCGCCAAGGAAATGTGGGATACTCTAGAGACCACACATGAAGGAACGTAGGAAGTAAAACGGTCAAGGCTAAACACTTTCTCTCAAGAAAATGAAATGTTTCGAATGAAACCTGGAGAGAAGATATTGGATCTTCAAAAGAGATTCACCCATCTTACAAATTACCTTCTTGCTCTTGGTAAGGTTTTATCTAATAGTGACTTGAACTTGAAAGTTCTAAGATCACTTACCAGAACATGGCAACCAAAGGTAACAGCCATTTCTGAAAAGAAAAGTTTATCGAAAATGTCTTTGGCTGCGTTATTTGGAAAATGGCAGGAACACGAGTTAGAACTCAGCCAACTGGATCAACATGAAGAACACGAGAAGAAAAAGAAGAATATTTCTCTAAAAGCAAAAGTTGACAAATATGAGTGGATGAATCCGATAAAGAAGAGATAGAAGACATGAGTCTTATTGTGAAGAAATTCAGCAAATTCCTCAAAATGAATAAAGGTGGTAGAACTGGACAAATAAGAAAGTTCACCAAGAACAACGATGCCTCTACTTTAAATTAGAAGTTTACATGCTTCGAATGTGGCAAGGCTGGTCACATGAAGATGGATTGTCCAAATTTGAAAAAGAATTCATTCAAGGGAAAGAATGAAATAAAGACAGGAAGAAGAGCATAGATAGCTTGGGAAGACAACGATACCAGTTACGCCTCTTAACCAGAAAATGAGGAACAAGCACATATCTCCTTGATGGCATCTCATCATTCCGATGATGGAGAGGTAAATGACTCAAAACTATATTCTTTTGAATTACAAACTACATTCAATGACCTGCATGATGAGTACATCAAACTCACAAAAATGTTTTTAAAGCAGAAAATTGATTTAGATTCATTTAGAAACAAACCTTCATCATCTTCATTCAAAACTGTATTGCTCTTGAAAACAAAGTTACAACATTAAATCTTGAATTTAATAAAATAATTAAGAGCAGTAAAAGTTTAAATAGAATCATCAATGATCAACGACACTCAACAGACCGAAGAGGTTTTGGCTATTCAAAAGAACACGTTTCTAATAAACCTAGTGTCCCATTTATGATAAACTTTCACAAAGGAAATATCCTTGCTCATAAATATAATAATGGTAGAACTAGGATACATAACCATCAACCCACATGCACATATTGTAAACATCATGGGCATACACCAAACACTTGGAAAATCAGAAAATATGGTGTACCCATTGGTCATTATAAATGGGCTGAGAAAGGTGCTAACCATATAGG